>NW_026856088.1:0-20169 GCF_026571515.1 Ruditapes philippinarum
AATTTTTCCAGGTCTTACAAAAGTAATGATGCAACAAGAACATCATGCATGAAATTATAATATTATCACCAAAATTAACTGAGGGTCATAAACCTTTTCTGACTTTTTTCAAATTTGTATATGTTACAAAGACCTGCAGAATTGAACAAATAACCTTAAAGGTAAATGTTATCTGAAGGTGAAGGTCTTGCTCAAAATGCTTAACATATCAGTTTGTCAAAGGTACTCAATTATGATTAGCATCTGTCAAGTATTTTCATAGTTCTGACAATTTGCGCAATTCAATGAGTTGGCCTTGATGCCCAAATTCCTATATGAATCATTCATTATGTGCAATTTGTCAACAGTGTTGTTTAGTCTCAGAATGATAAATAATAATTCAAATAAGAACAATGCAGAATTACATTTAGCAAAATTCAAGAATTAACCTCTAAAGTTGAAGGCCATATAATGTCAGGATCAAGTTCAGATTGATCAAACTATTGGTACTTTTAAATGGGTGTTAAGCATGAACATATCAAACACTTTACAGACATGTTTTGGTCAATTTTAGCAAATTCAATTTCGTGATCAATTACATCAAGTCTGTTTTCTTGTAAACGTCAAGTTCAGTTGGAATATGATAATGGCATCGAGCATTGTTATAACAATATTTTTGCCATTAATTGCAAAATTCAGGCAATGTCGGACCGTATTTGGTACAAAAACGAATATGGTACAAATTTGTACCATATTCGGCCGAATATGGTACAACTGTCTAATTGTACCATATACGTATCTGCAGTTTTGGGGTAAAATGCCTGACCAAATATGGTACAAACTTGTACCATATTCGGATGAAAAATGTACCACATTCGTTCCGAATATGGTACACACTCATCATCGTCATCATCATCATCATCGTTATCTCATCATCATCACCATCATCATCATTATCATCATCATCATCATCATCATCATCATTATCATCATCATCATCATCATCATCATCATCACCATCATCATCATCATCATAACTACAATTTGCATCAACGTCATCAATACCATCATGAAAATAATAATCATCATCATCATCAGCATCATCATCATCATCATAATCATCATCATCGGCGGCCGGTAATCATTGGCGTCAACATAATAAAAAACTTTTTTCATCATCATCATTATAATCATTATCATCGGCCGATAAACATTGCAGTTATCATCATCACAATCATCAAACCCCAATCATCATCACCATTGTCATCATCATCAATTACATCATCATCGTCACCATTAACACCATCATCATCATCGTCACCATTAACGCCATTATCATCATCATCGTCATGATGATGACAAAAGTTTTGAAGATGATGACGACGATCAAAATTACTGTCATCATCATCATCACAAACTTTTATCATCATTGTCATCATCATCACCATCATTATCACCACAATCATCAAGGTCATCATCATCATCAACACCATCATCATCATCACCATTATCATCATCGTAATGAAGATCACAAAAATGTGATGATGATAACTGCGATGTTTTTCGGTCGATGGTGATGATGATGACAAAAGTTTTGTAATGATGATAACGACGGTCAGCACATCATCATCATCATAATCTACCGATAAAAATCGCCGTCAGCATCATCAAAACACATTTGTCATCATAATCATCATCATTATAATAATCATCATCGACCGATAAACATCGCTGTCATAATCATCAAAATACGTTTGTTATCATCATCATCATCATCATCATCATCATCACATCAATTATCAACACCCCAATGATCATCATCGTTGTTATCTTCACCAACACCACCATCATCATCACCATCAAAACCAACATCATCATATCCATTATCATGATCGTAATGGTGATCACAAAAGTTTTTTTTGTGATGATAATGACAGCGATGTTTTCGGTCGATAATGAGGATGTTGTGATGATGATGACGACGATGAGAATATCATCATCATCATCGGCCAATAAACATCGCCATCATCATCATCACAAATATTTTGTTATCATCATCATCATTATCATCATCGTCGGCCGATAAACATCGCCGTCATCATCATCTAAAATCTTATCATCATCATTATAACCATCATCATCGTCCGATTAACATCGCTGTCATCATCATCCCAAAACGTTTGTTTTCATCATCATCATCATCATTATCATCATCATCATCACCACAATCATCAAACCCCAATCATCATAACCACTGTCATCATCATCACCACCACCATCATCATCACAATTTTTTTACCATCATCATCATCACAAATGTTTTGTCATCATCATCATCACATATTCATTTTACATTTTGTATTTTATAATTTGTTTCATTCAAGAGATTCAACAAACTTGTACTTTTTTCATTTATTGGTATACTGACAGGATTTTTCAAAGTAATATTGAAGAACATAGAACAGCATTTAAATTTTAATCCAACTGTAGCATTTTGACCAGACATAATATACATATATACATTCATTTTAGTAGCAGCCAAAATATCCCAAATGTGCTTCGTAAAAAGTTACCATTAAATGAGCAAATGACAACAAATTTCCGGTAGAAGAACATAATCATCAATCACAAAAATAACATAACAGGTTTCCAAACACCGATATACATGTATATTTCACCTGTAATGTCTGTACATGACATCTATGATATCATACCAACCGATTCCACTAACACGCAAACGCAGCCATGCGTTTGCCCATTTTGGCCCCTTGATGATTTCTTTTATTGCCGAAATAAGACCGCTGTTTCTGCCCGCTCTTGTTAATAGGAAACGAACGCTAACAGGATTTCTGTTACTAGTATCTAGTCCAATATCCGGCCGAATGTAAATTCTAGGTGTTTGCAAACTCATTGACCTTATTAAATCTCTAAAGGGTTTGCCGACCTTCGCCAACACAAACTGGATTGACGGGTTTGATTGTATGCAGAACTTAAAAATTTCAACTTGAATGTGAAGTGGTAACATCAGAAATGGAAAAGTCGTTCGCCTCTGTGCCCTCCTATTGTTTATCATATCTTGAAGCTCTTTCAGGGCTGAACACACAGAGACGTCACCGTTGTCGCCAGAGTCACCGTTGTCGCCGGAGTCACCGTTGTCGCCAGAGTCACCGTTGTCGCCGGAGTCACCGTTGTCGCCGGAGTCACCGTTGTCGCCAGAGTCACCGTTGTCGCCGGAGTCACCGTTGTCGCCGGAGTCACCGTTGTCGCCGGAGTCACCGTTGTCGCCAGAGTCACCGTTGTCGCCGGAGTCACCGTTGTCGCAAGAGTCACCGTTGAAACAGCGGTAGGGGAAGAATGGCCGTAGAAATCATTTCGTGACCAATCTCCACGAAAGTATCTGGCCCGCCCGGGAATCGAACCCAGGCCGCCTGCGTGCCAATCTGACGCGCAACCGACTGAGCTAGCCGGCGAAACAGTTACACAACCAGCAAAATCCATGTAAAGTGTGGTTAGGTTAGCTGTTTCTGTTACTGCTAGTTACGACGACGACGACGACGACGACGACGACGATGACGATGATGATGATGGTGATGATGATGATACTTTTGTCACTTCCAATATTAGGTTAATACAATGTATTTGAGTTTGAAAAAAAGTTTACACATCGGCAGACTATTTCATTTATTAAGAAATACATAATTTATGTACCATAAACGTATTTTCATTTTATGAGTTTTTTTGGTATGTACCAAATACGTTTTGGCGAGCATAGAAAAACTTATTCCAACCGAATATGGTACAATGTTTGTACCATATTCGGTCGAAAATTGTACCATATTCGGTCCGAATATGGTACATTTGTACCATATTCGACCGAATATGGTACATTTGTACCATATTCGTTTTTGTACCAAATACGGTCCAACAAGGCAATATTTCACAAGTGGACCTAAAATATAAATCATTGTCAAATTTAGTTTGGGATACTGGAAGCTGTTTTCCTAAGAGTTATTGTTTTAAGTAAGAAGACAATCCAATCATTAGTAACAAATAATGAATATGTAAAGTAATAAATTCTATTACTTAAAGTTTTAAAAGAGCATAATTCTAGTCAAAACAAGCAATTATCATAGTATTGCAAGCAATCCATAAGTCCCCTACCGATTAGAACCCCAGCAACATTCTGATGGGCCATTGGCCATTCAATTTTACCAGTGAATGAACTAAAATCCTTTGAGTTCTAAGTTTGTCTATATCACAGTAATGTGTTAAGTTTCCCTGCCTTAGTAAGTAAATTATATTTATACAACCTTGTCATATTATTATGATGTGGGATTTTAAAGTAAATCCTATTAGGAATGAAGAAGTTGGAGTAAAAAATACCAATTTCTCGAAAAAAATCTAAGTTCAAGGGGGACATAATTCTGAAAATAGTCATGCTAGAGTATTTAACCTTCTCAAAAATGTTGAGTGATAATAAGACACATATAAAAATATTATATGAAGTTTGAAGTAGATACATTAGGAAATAAAGAAGTTATTTAAAAAAGACAACATTATTTTTCATAAAAATTCTAAGTTCAAGGGAGGTAATACTGATAATTTTTGTGCTAGAGTTGTAAACCTTATAATGATGTGGATGATGACAAGAAACTTATATTTAAAGTTTGAAGTAAACACCTTAAGAAATAAAGAACTTATGGTGAAAAAGCTGAAAAATCTAAATCAGAAATCTTGAAATTCAGGCTATTTGTTGCCATAGCAACCAGAATTTTCAACATAGGAACAAAAGGAAAAGACGTGCATAATTTCCATACTGCCATCTATCCATATATTAAGTTTCATAAAAATATTTTAAGTATTTTTTGCGTTGTCGCGGGATCCAGTTTTGTGGACGGACTAACAGACAGACAGACGGACGGAGGGTAAACCTTAAGTCCCCTCCGGTTAAACCGGTAGGGGACTAATTAAGACCTATTACTAAAGACCTATTACTTAAGACCTATTACTTAAAATTTATTACTTAAGACTTATTACTTAAGACCTATTACTTAAGACCTATTACTTAAGACTTATTACTTAAGATTTATTACTTAAGATTTATTACTTAAGACTTATTACTTAAGATTTATTACCTATCATTAAAGGCACAGGCAAAAGTATCGGACCTGGGAAGAAAAAATATGACCAGATTGATAAAAAAAAACCTGTGTTCATCTTAAAAGTGTCAAAAAAAAAAAAAAATGTATATAATGACCCCCTGTAAGAAAAAATATGACCAGATTGATAAAAAAAAACCTGTGTTCATCTTAAAAGTGTCAAAAAAAAAAACAAACAAAAATGTATATAATGACCCCCTTTAAAAATATACTATAAGTTAAGAGCTCTTAACTTATAGTATATTTTTAAAGGGGGTCATTATATACATTTTTTTTGGATTTTTTTTACACTTTTAAGATGAACACAGGTTTTTTTTTTATCAATCTGGTCATATTTTTTCTTCCCAGGTCCGATACTTTTGCCTGTGATTAAAGGTGTATAAATGTATATCCATATTGGCTGTGTAACCTAGTTTTTCTAGTAACCTAGTGTAACCATATTTGACACTGCCCTAGAAATTATCAGCACAACCTTTCACACCAATTTCCAGGATATTTTGACTGAAACAGTAGTCTCTATAGTGTTTTTCCATATTGGAAACCTATGGCCATCCAGGCTGGGGCCAATATTGACAATTTTAAAATAATTGGTGACACTAAACCTCTTTAAAAAGCATATTCATTTCCCAAATGAACTAACTTTTGCAAATAATACATAAATAACAAATTCTGGGAACTTTACTTTCCATCATACCTTTGAAAGAGATTGCCTTTCAGTTTTTTTAGTGGCCATTATGCTTTGTACTAGCTGCTGTAACTTCTGTTTCCGCTTTGTACGATCCTGCAAAGCATAAAAAATACTTTACTAACTATTTCTTCTCTTTAAAGGTGATTCTTTACCTTGTCTGATACTGAATAAGGTTTATACACTGCCAACCTGCTATAAAATTAGCCCCATTTTAATGCCAAGTCCATTATAATGCTCAAAGAACAAACTTGGTAAAGATTTACAATGTGATCTTTGTGTTGACATATCATTTATCAATCCAACATTTTATTCTGAATATATACACACTATTTATTGCAAAAAACAATACTTATGGTACTTTTCCTTATTCATACATCCAACATCAAGTATCATTTCAATGTGTTCTTTGTATGTATGCAGTCTTTTCAACTTTTAATCTTCAAACTTTCTATTAAGCTATCACTCATAATAAGTGTAGACATATTATCATCTGCTCTGCAATATACGCCCGAATTTATTGCAGGAGGCCACATTAGAAAGAAAATATCAACAACAGATAATCAATCTTATTTAATGAAAATCTAAAAGAGGATGGGTTTAAATAAAAATGAGAGGAAATATCGGTATGTAAAATGATTTTTAAGTACACAAAAGACAAAAATAATAATAGAAGAAAATGGAACTTATGTACTGTTTTAGCTTATCTCAGTTGTTCTATCATAATGACAGTCACATTATGATAGTTTTCTTCTAATGGTTAATTCTTTAATTGTTAATAAATAAAAGTAGATGAACAGTTTGTTTGTTGGTGTTATTTTGTTATGTTGGGGATTTTTTTAATTGGGAAACAAAGAGGATATTTTGGATTGGAAATGGGGCCTGATCCTGGCTAGTGGTGATAGGACAAAAAAGCTTTGTATTATAAGTGACCAAATATTTTGAGTGGATGTCAAAATGTAAATTTGTTTACATTTTGCTATATCTAAGGTAAATTATGTGTTACACTTCAAGCACATAATTATCTCTTTCCAAGTAATTTGCTAACATGCACTAAATCCATTCTTACATTACCAAACAAATTTTGCACTTTTTTGAAACAAATATTTGTTTTCATATCTGAGGAATATGCTTTTAAAGTAAATAAGATAATGGTAAAAAGAAGTCGCTACAATAAAAATCTTTTTGAATATTAAAGAATTATCTTAAATATTTTAAAATATTTAAAGTGACATTATGCCCATCCAAGAGTATATAGTGAGTGAACGGATAAAGATCAAAATAAGTTTTCATTTTGCCATAATAACTTTTAATTTAAACATTAAGTGCACATAAACAACAAATAACACACAGATCCAAACAAAATTTCTGTAAATATCCATTAGAACTTACTCATAACACTTAGTTAACAAGAGGGCCATGATGGTCCTAAAGTCGCTCACCTGTATATAGGCCCCCGGAGCGGGCCAGTTTAAACCCCAGGGCTTTTATTTGAACAAACTTGGTAGACACGCATTAGAAAATGTTTCATGCTAAACATCTAAGGTCTAGCTTGTTGGGTTTTTTAAAAGAAGTTTTTTTCTTTACACATATAGTTAAAAACAATAACACACCTGGGGCAGGGCCAGTTTTGA
Source organism: Ruditapes philippinarum (assembly GCF_026571515.1). Classification (NCBI taxonomy): domain Eukaryota; kingdom Metazoa; phylum Mollusca; class Bivalvia; order Venerida; family Veneridae; genus Ruditapes; species Ruditapes philippinarum. The sequence continues at coordinate 7,458 of NW_026856088.1, forward strand.
CCCCAGGGCTTTTATTTGAACAATCTTTGTAGACACTTACTAGAAAATGTTTCATGCTTAACATCTGAACTCTAGCTATTCAGGTTTTTTCAAAGAAGATTTTTAAGTTTTTGCTATACACATATAAGGAAAATCAATGTCCCCTGGAACGGGGCCAATTTTGACCCCAGGGCTTTTATTTTGAAAAACTTTGTAGACACTCACTAGAAGATGCTTCGTGCTTAATATCTAAACTCTAGCTATTCGAGATTTTTCAAAGAAGATTTTGTAAGTTTTTGTCATACACATATAAGGAAAATGATGACCCCGGGGCGGGGCCAATTTTGACCCCAGGGCTTTTATTTCAACAAACTTGGTAGACAATCACTAGAAGATGTTTCATGCTTAGTATCTAAACTCTAGCTATTTGTTTTTTTTTTTCAAAAAAGATCTTTTAAGTTTTTGTTATAAACATATAAGGAAAATGAATGACCCCTGGGGCCGGGCCAATTTTGACCCCAGGGCTCTTATTTGAACGACCTTGGTAGACATCCATTAGAACATGTTTCATGCTAAATATCTTAGCTCTAGCTCTTTGCATTCTTTAAAAGTATTTTTTTTAAGTTTTTACTATATGCATATAGGGAAAATCAATGACCCCCTGGGGCGGGGCCAATTTTGACCCCAGGGCTTTTATTTGAACAAACTTGGTAGACACCCATTAGAAGCTCTTTCATGCTAAATATCTTAGCTCTAGCTCTTTGGGTTCTTTAAAAGAAGATTTTTTAAGTTTTTACTATATATATGCATATAGGGAAAATCAATGACCCCCTCGGGCGGGGCGAATTTTAATCCAAGGGCTTTTATTTGAACAAACTTGGTAGACACTCACTAGAAGATGTTTCATGCCAAATATCTAAGCTCTAGCTCTTTGGGTTTTTAGAAGGAGATATTTAAAGTTTTTTCTTTTGGTTGCCATGGAAACCAGAGTTCTGCATGGAATGGAATTCTTTGAACAACTTTGTTAAGGCTTCAAACAAGGAACAACCCTGTGAAGTTTCATTATGATTTGCCTTATGATTTTAGAGGAGATGTCGTTTTAAAAGTGTGAACGGACAACGGACGACGTACGACGGACGAAGAGTGATCCTAATAGCTCATCCTGAGCATATGCTCAGGTGAGCTACTAAAAAGAGTGGGGCAGTCTTTTTAAATTTTAGGCAGATTTTAATTTTGTCCTTGACATTTTCCAATATCAACTGTTGGTCAAACACCATTTTGACGGTAAATCTTTTGAAAAATAAAGTCAATTCAGCTCAACTTGACTATGAAAATATGAGCATAATGTCACTTTAATTATTGACGACAGCTTCTTATTTATGTATTTGTCAGTATCTTCTTTTGGCCCTATATTTAACAAACATTCTTATTGTATAGTCATCTTGTTTTTTGTTTGGCCATAGCAGTTTGTTTAATGACGCTACTAGATATTCGCACCACTTCTTGATTTCATGTTTGTATTATAACATCACTGTTCTTAAACATTAAATATGTGAAAAAAAAAAGAAAAAAAAAGAATTAGTATAGTTCCAGTAGTGTGTCTCAAACCTGTACCCAAAAATATAAATTTATTACAAATAATATAGATCACTCGATTACCTGACTTCACCATTTTAGCTTACATATAAGTTGTTCATCCTACATCAATAAAGATTCTCAATCAAAGGTTTAGTATCAAATGCTCTGTCCCTTACTTCTGAATTAGTCTATTTTATTGATTTAATCATATTGATTTTTTTTATGTTTTAGATACATTATGTTTATTATGTTTATGTAAATATCTAAAACATCAAAAAATCAAATTTTTGCTCATAGTAAAGAAAATTTATAATTATGTAAAAGAAAACTGGTTAAAATAAAATTTGTAACCCTATGAAAATATAAAGACATAGTGTATAAGCTGAGGGAAGTAAAAGTAAGATATACATGTATTTAAAAAAATGGCAAGTTCATTTTTTCCAGAGCATGAAGAATTCATGGTATTTTATATCATAATTTATCTTAGCTACTGACCTACTTTTTACCAGTGCAGATTTATACAACATACTACACAGAGATGCAACTAGCCATAGAGCTACTGACACACTTTTAACCAGCTACAAGCCAAATATCCAAGCTGTAAGCATTGACTTATTAATGTATCATACATACCATCTGTAACTGATCCTCAACTTCATCCTTTTCGGTCATCGCCTCAATTAAAACATCTTGTTTCTACCGCCAAATATAGCGCGGTTCAGATAATATGTAAATAATAAGTCATAATCTTTAAATAATAAGTTATAAGTTATAGATAATAGGTAATAAGTAATAAATTTGAAGTACTAAATTTTAAATAATAAATGTCCCTCCAGGGCTTCCGTAAGTTTTAACATATTTATTGCATACATTATATAATCAGACTACAACATATACAGATTTTAAATGACATATTCGACTGAAATAAGTAATAAGTGATAAATAATAAGTGATAAATAATAAGTTATAAATAATAAGTAATATATTATAATTGATAATGATGTTAAACATATTAAGTAGTAAATAATAAATAATAAGTAATAAATAATTATTTTCCTTCCAGGGCTTCCGTAATATATGGCCTTAAATAAATGATGTTCTTACGGTTCTCCTTCATCTTTTCCGGTAATTGTTTTGATGTAAACAGAGCTTTTTCCTGCCAAACATGGCGCGTTTCAATACTAAATATAAGTAATAATCTGTAAATAATAAGTGATAAGTTATAAATAATAGGTAATAAGTAATAAGTTTTAAATAATAAATGTCCCTCCAGGGCTTCCGTACTTTTGTGTCATATTCAATTTCCTGTTGTCACAATATGAAATCCCAGATAAAAGTTACCAATGAACGAGCATCTGAATTTCTATCTCTATTCCTTTCTCTGTCGTCACAATATGTCAACCCCAGACAAAATGCTCTGGATAACCTGCACTGATATCTGCAACCAAGTTTACGCACTGTGCATGTACATGTATATGTATATGATTAAACTCTGACAGGTATTCAACAGAAAGGTCCCAAACTATGATACAAATTTAGTATAACGGATCTGATTTTATTTACGTTTCTAACGTTGAAGTTCAGAAAGGAATTTGAAAAATTGAGAATACAAATGCAAATAAATGTGCACTGTGAATCTTACGATTGTTTTTGAAATTAATTCACTTAGAAAAATGCTACACATCATAGCTGAACACAGCATAAAATAATGTTATCGAAACAAACTGCCAGTTTGTTTCGATAACATTATTTTATGCTGTTTTTCACTTAAGTGCTATGAAATGCAGTATAGTTAGTAAATTATCTTATTCAAATAAGACATTTTCAGTAAGGATCTACTAGATTTCAATAAATTTCTGTATAAAAAGTCTATGTACATATAAGTGTACATCATTAATATTTTTATTAATTGCATTTTTTTCTGAAGTTAATTTGGCATGCAGATTTTTGAAAGGAGCATATATTCTAAACTTTGCTAATATTTGCTACTCAACCGATTGCAATCATTCCAAAAAGTGTATTTAAGGGTGTCTTAAGTCCATGATATCGACTAAATCGATAAAGTAAACAACGAACATACATGAAACACTAATGTCCTATGGTCAGAGTTTTATCTTTATATATAAAACACCTGCCGGTCTCTCCATTTTACTTCTGCACTCTCTTTGTACATGACATCTTGAATTTACAAGACCTTTAAAGATTGAAAAGAGACATGGACATTAATCTAATAATGTAAATGAGATACAATGTTGTTATACCATTATAGGGATTTACATTCTGTGTTGGTTAAGAATTTATACAGCCTCAGACAGTTGTAGGATTCTTTTTTGCCTAACATTTTAGTTATTGGAGATTTCAGAAATTTTGCAGCTAAATGACGAGGAATTGTTATAATTGTTGCCATTCTCTTTTTTTGCTTCATGCAACTAAAGCTTTTGATGATACGTTTGTAAATCTAAAAAAACAAAAACATGTTGTATAAAATCAATTTCAGAAAACATGTTAAGCTGAGCTTTTTCACGAAAGATTTGATGGGTAACACATTTTTCAAAAAAATATATTTAGGGTTCTCTTTCATAATCAAATATATCCTCATGGATCATTCATACACATGTAAAATATATGAACACAAATTTAAAGAGATAAAAAAGAAATATTCTGAGCATGTCTGAGTACTATCCTATTACTTAAAAGAAGAAATGTAACGTTTTAAGATCGCGTAAAGTTTATACTCAAAGAAATTAATTCATGGATATTATTCAATTATTTCTTGTCTCCCTGCAATAGTTAAGAAGAATATGACAGAACATATTTTTTACGTATGCTTTACTGTTGCTTGATTTCACAATGTTACGAGCTAAACGCAACAAAGAAGATAACACATTAACAATTTTACAATTTTAATTAAAGAAAAACAGTTATTTACAATAATATAAAAATTATGAAAATAAAGATTAACTCACTATTATCCAAGACCTAACATTTAACAAATGTCCTAAAGTTTAACTCACAGTTCGAAATTCAATTGTCCACAACTTCGATTTAATCCTTAGCAGCATAAAAAATATGTCCAAATACTTCCCACACAGAATTACAGAATCCAAACTAATACATGTAATATATTCATGTGTTAGCTTCACGATATCATAATTAAATTAGCACACAAGCAGTATATCAACATCACACAATATCTTAAAATTAGCACACACCTGAAGTACAAACATTTATCACATACATAATATCAATGCACAATCTAGAATACTAAACTACTTAGAGAAATAATATTCCAGAATGAACATGAAAAGAACTTTCTTGAAAAAAGATGAAAGAACATGAAAACTTATATAAACATCAAATAAACAAAATTATTAAAAATGACAGTGGCATGAGTAGGTTTCGAACCCACGACATCGAGATTATCAGTCTTGCGCTGTTTCTACTGACATATTCAATAAATCCTTTATACATACCAACAGATAAACATAACATTTTCTGGACTTTTAAAAACATATTTACAAATTTGTTCGATTATATTTGATTGAAATTGCTTAGTTTTTGAACATTTGAGAAGTACTTTTTTGCTATGGCCACATGTGCAGATGTTTCTAAATTAGTAGTTGAACATCATTTCATTTTTAAATTAGTCGTCTTTATAGACCATGGACGGTATGTAACATTTACCACTACCATCTGTGAACATATGTAATCAAACCTAACCTCTACAACGTTTTCAATTTTGCTGTGTTGTACGTATGTTAAAGTTTGCAATTTATCTATTTATATTTGCAGTACATTTTTTTTTCGTCTTTTTTGTACCATATCACAGTCTCGTCGTATAACCTATAGGATAAAATAACCAAGAAAATTAAATGTATAATTACTATAATTATTCAAGGTTTATTCTTGACTCTGTTATCAAGAATTGGGATGATATAAAGTGTCTACAGTATATTCCTGAAATAGATCATTTTAAGCTAAAGCTTCAGAACTTCAACCTGACCTACCTGTAATGTTCTTTTACATTATTAATAAGATAAGAACTTGTAATGTTTTGATGATATATTATTGCCTGTAATTAGCAAATAAGATAACATATTACTGAAAATTGCAACATTGCAAGAAAGTATTCACATTTAAACAGAATATGGTATTAAAGCAATATACACTGCATCAGTCAGGCAAATACATTAGACTATGAGAAAAGTTGGGGAAAATCAACTCATATTTTTACCTTGAGGTCTTGGTAAACTGATCATTACAATCCTGACATAAACAGTTTAAACATTATGCTAAAATTAAAATATTTTCAAGACGGTTTGGACATTTAGAACGGTTTTGTATCATTTCACTTCTCTTTGTCATAGACAAACTTGAAAAATCCAAAATGTAATACTTGTTAAAATCATAGATGGAATCTTTGGTTTATTTCATTGTTACATAAATTGTCATGTAAAGGCCAATGTTGTTAAAATTGATAATTATTCTTAATTCGTCGACTTTCAGATTTATGTCTAGCATGTTTAACGTTCACTAATATCAAGACTTCCGATGAATGATGCATTAGTTATTCTAAGGTCGAGTTGGCTATAAGTTATACTAAATAACATAGAATTAAAAATCTTAACACACGTTTACCACTTTTTAATTAATGTATCAACATGAATTTTCTATAAAGCACTTTCTATCTTAGATGAGTATTTTTTCACAAAATTAGTTTATACCAAATATGTCCGTATATTTAGGAGATTATTTAACACATTTTTATTGAATTCAATGTTATTAAAAAGTTACTTTCAGTTATGTTACTGAATTCAATAGAAATAACTGCTGTACAAAATAAGTCAGACTGTTTTCTCAAAAAGTCCCATTATACATATTATCTAAATTGTAAACATTGTTAATTCTAAATATAAATCATTGAAGCCTGCAGTTATAATGTTATAATAACGAGTAACTTGCTTTTAAATTAAGTCAATTATATTTGGCAAGAATTTTATATATCGCTGCATTGCCAAATGTGGTCCGTTTAAATGTTAATCAATAAAAGCAAAATACAAGCAAAAGATCGATGTACTCCTACGACCATCCTTTTATTATAAACCCGTCGAATTAAACATTGGGCCATAACGCAATTGCATGATGTCAGCAATGTCATTTCGGATTTTCTTTCTGTCAGATCAAATTTGTACAAGTGATTGTGTTGCATTTTAGTTGGGAGTAAATGTTGACATTTAGATTCTAGGTACATACTTGATTACATACTTAAAGAATTGTGTAAATTTCCGTGAAAATATGCGGCACATGAACTGGCTTAAACAGATTGAACCGAAACATTAAAAAACATTTGCTACGGTTATATACTCGTACATTTGTATATAAGCAGAATGTAACCACGGTATTAATATATATATATATTACATATTTTTATATTATATACAAGACATATTTATGTGTTCACTATGAAGAAGTGTTAAACATAATGCATTTTATGTGTTGAATATCTAATAACTTGTGCTCTCAAAAAAGAAAACAAACGCGTTAAATGAAAAATGTTTTGTTTACATGTATTTTTGATCCCGTATTTTAATTATTCTGACAGTATCAATTTGGAAATCGGCAAAATAATAGAACAATTACAATTCAATTTGTGTACTCTTTTCATACGGGATTCTGTGAGGAAATTGACTTATTTTCATGAAAGATAATTAGGTTTCCATAAGACTTTCCCCATCAAAGCATAAAAGCATATCGTAAAGGGCATGTAAGTCACGATGTCTTCTAATTTTCTCAATACTCGTTTAAAAACCATGTATTGTACAAATAACCTGTTAAATAACCTAAAATTACAGTAATGGTACAAAATTACACGGAAGTGTTTTCAATAGTCTGTATCTCTTTGAAAATCAAGTAAAGTGCTGCGTGACAGCTTTATTGTATCTCCTTGATTCTTGTCTAGGAATAATCTAAATCGAAAATGAGCAGAAAAACAATACTATTAAGAATGCTTGTATTAGTTTAGAAATAGCACACATTTTACAAGAAAGCAAGTGCAAAAGAAGAAATTGGTAAACGTTTACATATTTTTTTGGGAGGGGATCTGCCCTACTTTTAGAAAATAAAAATGATTGCAATTGTTATAATCCTATCCTTAAATGGAAATTGAATTGTACTGAATTTCACGAAAGAGAAAAATATATTCCCTTAAGCAGCAGATGCCCCATTGGCTATTGTTTTTAAGGTTATCAGTAACGATTACAAAGAAATTCAAATTTTGATAAAAAGTTCCCTTGATCGGTCCTAACAGACACACTTTTAATGAAAGTTATTTGAATCCTTTAGAAAACTTGAATAGTAATTTCTCATCTTTCACAAAAAGCACATTTCTATAAAAAAGGTGTCCTTTATAACAAATAAACCGTAGTTATGTTAGTTCACTTGGTTCATATATAACTTTTCATACCAGAACTTTGGAAAATAAAACCGAAATATTAAAATATTGGGAAAAAAGGAATGGGGGTTTTTACTAAAGGAAAAACCCTTCAGTTTAAAACTCTTTTATTTTTTTGGAGCATGGAGTACCCCTTTTAAACCAAATTTTCCCCTTATTGAAATTTTGGGGTGCTTTAAGCAAAGAAATTTTAAAAACTTTTCCTGTGTAGGGGGTTCGGGGTCCTTCATCTTTGAGAAAAAAAAAATTACATTTTTTTAAAATTTTAAAAAAAAAAAATTTAAAAAAAAAACCCAAATTTTTTTGGAAAAAAAATGTGGAAAAAATTTCCTAATCACATCATTTGCGTAATCTAAACTAAAAAAGTTAAAATGTGTCTGTGGAAATCGTCCCAACTGGGAAAACTTTCCACCACAAATCTGTTTGGGGTCACAAATTTTGGGGGTAAATTTCCAAAGTGGAGAATTTCTTTTAAATAGGGGAAAAGAAAAAATTTTCCCAACAAGATTAACAAGGCAAGGCGGCGTTCAATGAACGCAACCTCCACATGACCTAGCAACAAGAACCAGTGGCAACGGGCCCAGGCGGACCCCAACAAAAATCTTTTGTCGAATCAAAATTCTTACTTCTATTTATCATGCGACAAAACAGTTATTGTATATCGAATTCGACTGTTATGTGTAAAAATCACAGCCTGGTTTTCTCTACAGAAAATGATAGAGGCCATGCCAAACCTTTTTTTACATTACAGTATCGTCGCTACATCGTATCTATTACATACATTACTATTAACTTGTAAATAATCGTAGTAATTGTTATTGTAATAATTGGATGCATATATATATCTATACACTAATAATCAACAAAGCAGCTTGGTTGGCAGGTTTTAGCTGAAAATGATGCGGTTTATAAGTTTGCAAACGTCGTCATCGCCTTTTTAATAACTTAAATCTTACATTGAAGCAAGTTTGTTAGTTTTGATCCGTGTTGTTTTACTTAAAGCATGTGCTCTTTTCTTAGATATATTTATGGAAATTAATTGCGTGCTATATGAGTATGGATTCCCCTTCATGTCAAATGAAAAAAGAAATATATGACACTTACGCATTGTCTATATACTAAATGTCTTATATTCTTCCGAAATATATTCCTACGAAAATAAGAGACAGTCACTTTTATGATTGCTTTGCATCAACATCATGTACAAAGTAATATTTGTCACGAAAGCTTTACGTAGAAAGTAAAATGTCGTAATTTTCATGACAGTTGGCAATCTTACTGTAATTTCATTTGCTTCCTTTAAGAATTGAAATGTCTCAAATTGACATTCTTACGTTTATGTAAAATTTGTTTTAACTTACATAAAATGTTCTTTCTTATTGAATAAAGAAACTTTATGATATTTGGCATTTATATTTACATTTTTACAAGCTAGACAATCTGATGAAAACATAAGGTATTTCTCAAGAGCGATGGCTTTTCTCAATTGGCGAAATTAATATGCTTGCAACCAATATGATGGGCTGATGAGGTCATAGCAGCGTATGCCCTCGAACTCCAGTTTATGATATATTTAATCAACAGTCTAAATTGATTTTGATCCCTAAGGATTGGAAAAATGAATCATATTACTAAAGTCTAGCTTCATCATTGGTTTAAAATTATAATATTTAAAGACGCAATTAAATAATGGATAGACAACTTATTTTAGCATCCAACGTATGTAATCAAATGTTTTTTATGATCTTTAATATGTTTACGTAAATATGGAAATAAGGAAAGAAGAGGGTTTTTTTTAAAATATAATTAAATGTAGTAGGGATGTGTAAGGTTACATTGAAGTACTGCCTGCATCGTTTGCAAATAGAACAGCCTGAGTAATGTTATACCACTCCTGGACTAAGTCATGTGTTGGTTATCTGCTTTTAGACAGTGGAATAAGATGACGCCTAACACGCCGGTCCAAATTTTCCGATGGGGGTATTCAGATCAAATTCCTAACATATGAACAATAGTGAAACATTTAACATGTAATAAAAAGGGATAATTCCTAAATAAATTGTGTCTGGTTCTGTGCTAGATATAAACTATTCTTTATTTTCTAGGTGGTCAATTATGTCAGACGTAATGTGAATCGTGGCAATTATCGCACAAGTCATCGCCTCATTATACCGTCCATAATCAGCTCCTTCAGAAGGGTATATTTATGCGACTGGATATCACTTTCTTTACAGGCCTTGTCGGTCGTTTATATAATAAAGACATTGTCAGATTATTGTCAGATTTTAGTATATTTAATATAATATTAAAACCGTTTATACAAAGAATCGTTTATTTTCAGGAAGGCGCGAGGAAGGTTATAAACATATAGCAATGACTTCAATCATGTATTGTCAGTTGTATGAACATGCATTACATATAAATTACATGTATTTTTTGTAACAATTATTGTCTATGTGAGACATGTAACTGTTGTGATGAAAATTCACTCATTTCTAACTAAAGACCGGGACGGATTGTGTGACAACAATAAGTGATGACTTCTTGTTTTCTTTCGTCTTTTCATATATATGAAAAATATGAAAAACAAGATCAACAAGGAAGGGCGGTATTTAGTGAACATAATACAAGTATATATTGTATATGTTTGGATGCACCCATTGCCGAAGAAGCGTTAATGTGTTTATATATGATAAAGGTGTAGAGGGAAGGAACGGTTCATATACATTTAAATGAAAAATGCACAAACCAACTCCTGTCAATGAATACAATTATTGTTAATCGTACAAAGGAAATCCCCAGGAAGTGACACTTTCAACTTTTATATTCAACAACGTATTTTCTTTTACAAAATGACTGTATTAATTATAAAACGTTAAATGAATTTGTCACCTTTCAATATCATATATTTTTTTATTAAAAACATTATTTTAGATCAAACCTAATTCCCTTGTTTAATTTATGAACGTTACTGATGTACTGTGAGTTGTAGATGCGAGGATTATATTGTTGATCTAGATTATTTGTTTTTTTTTGGTTTGTTTTGTGTGCGTGTGTGTTGTTTTTTGTTGTTGTTGTTTTGTGAGAAAACTTCCGATCGCATGGATTGAATTGTAAGAATCGACTCTAGTATTTCTAGTTTTCTAATGCTATGGTGCTTATTACTAGCGACTTACGGTGTTGTAATATTTTTCTGGTCCTTCGGGGTCATTGATTCCAGCACATTAAGTGTAAAAGATTGAATACCGCTTAAGCTGGTGCAAAGGGGTGTGAGGGATGTTGCACTTTTCCATTTCCACCCCCTCCCATTAGAACAGATTCGGTCAGACTGAGTCTGCAATTTTTATGGGATTTTTTACCATTATTAATGCTTCAGAGGGATCATCTTTTTTCAGATTTTTTTGCGAACCTCTATTCTTTCGCCACTTTTTTGAAAATATAGGTTTTATGGTAGCAATTACTATATTGCAATATGCAAGTTTATAACAAATAGTTTGAGAGATTCTGGTGAAAGTCCTGTATGCAATAAGGTTCTATGTATTACGTGTTTAAAGTTTCATTTTATTTAGTTACCCTTAATAAATGAGTTTCATTTATAAGTTAAAATAATGTTAATGTATTTCAACAGTAGTTTATCGTGTTAGATCTTTTTACATATTAGGAAAGATACATTGATTTGTTTTAGGGTACATTGCATTGTTCATGAGTAGGCTAGTTTATTTTCCAAAACCAGGTACCTAAAATTTATAGATTTACTACAGTATACAACTATTTAATATAAATACAAGGAATAATTTACCACAAGATTAGTAATTTACATTATTTATATCTTACCACACAAATACCATACATTGAAACACATTAATTGACCATATAGCAAATTTTCTTCAATATTAATCATTGTTTTTATACTATTTTGAATGACATTATTCCTAAAACATTATATGCTTTGTTTTTATTTATTTTGATATATGTTGTAGGTAACGCCAAAGGAACTTTGTATTTTTAACATAACCTTTGTGACCAAATCAATGGGTACCCTGTCGGTAATCGTTAAGAAATTTAAAATTATTTGATCACTGCAAGTAAGTATCATCTTTAGATACTTACAGTTATAACAAGGTCTTTGGCTTATGATTATGCAGCTGAAAAACCTTAGCAATAGAGACTTTATAAAACTACTTGATATGAATGGCTTTATGTTTGATGAAGTTTTTGAACACAAGAAGCTAGAAGTCTTAGCAGGGCAACAATCTTGAAATATGACAAATGTCACATATCTTTTGACATTTCTTAAAAAGTTTTGACTCGTCGTCAGTTCCAATAAGACTCTAAATTTAACGACAACTATACCACTGTTAACAAGCCTCCAAATATCACTGCACAGTTAGATTTAAAACAAATGAGCATTAGGGGAACATAAGTTAGTTATCATAAATTTTGAAGTTCATGCAATTTATAATTGTATTCTATCTTTTATTATTTTATTTCAGAGTGTAATACATTGTCTAAATAATCAAGAAAGAGTGCATCTGTCATGCCAGCTAAACAGGATGGATGAGAAAAAGGTGTATATAAAATAACTCGACAACTTCTTCTACTAAAGCCATCCCTCAAAAGAAAAACATACTATTAACTTGACTTGTATTTAAATATCCATGTGAGCCGTTATCCCAAATCTGGTATTTTAGACATTGCAAGAGA
>NW_026856089.1:0-40584 GCF_026571515.1 Ruditapes philippinarum
AAATTCATACACATTTCATTCTAACAACTGCCTCACACCATGAAGGGTAGAACTTTTAAAATGTACATAAATAGGCTTTTACACAACATTGTTAGTGTTCAAAAGGCAAAACTTTTCAGCTTTACTTATGAAAGAAAGACCTAGGGAAACTCACCATAAAGTCTTCATCAACTTCTCCCCAAAGCTAGCAAGATTATCTTAGACAGACTTACACACACAGAATTAATTACCCTTGTTGGTATTTAAAGTTTTGTTTGTTTAATTGGGTTAAACGTCACACCAACACATTATAGGTTATATGGCAACATTCCAGCTTTACTGGTGGAGGAAGACCTCAGGTGTCCCTCCATGCATTATTTAAGGCACAAACAGGCACCCGAGTAGAACCACCAACGCTCTGTAAGCTAAATGGAAATCTTCCTCGCATTAAAGAATCCTAAGTCCCTGTTGGGATTCAAACCCACAGCGGTGAGGGGCAAGTGGTTTGAAGTCAATGACCTTAATCACTCGGCCACGTACACCCCTGGTACTTAAAGTTATAGAATTGAGAGGCATACAAAATCAAGGTCACAAGCTGTAACCATTTATACATAATTCTCAATAAATTGAACCTAGGAGAAATGCATCTTTTTCCTGGTCATTTCTATACTTTTTGACTTAGACAAATTAACCCATTACACATAGAACTTCACTGACTCATATATTCTTTTTGATAATAGTCTGCGTAATTAAGTTAGCTAGGAATTTTACGATGTAAAATATCAAGGAAAGTTTTATTTTATGAGCAGTGTGTAAGAAATATAAACCTTTCAACAAAAAAGGCAAAGGCAGTGAATTACAGTAGTATAGAATTAAAGCTTACTAACCCTTCACTAAATGGGGTAACATTTGATACTGTGTACACAACTGCTGATGATTCAAAAACGTTTTCTGCCTGAACCTCAGATCTACATGGTGTACGACATCTCCGCCTTGCCCTCCTTCACTTTTTTACCCTCCGTCACATATTCAGAGTCTCCGTCAAACATTTTGCAATATCTTCTTTGGCTGTAAAAATATCATTAGTGATATTTAAATCTTTGACGAATGACATTTAAAAAAGGAATCTATTGACATGGAACAAAAGATAACATTTAACCACATAAAGCAATTGCAAAGAGTCAATCTTCAAAATACTTAAAAATCTTAAACTGAAATGAACTGTCAATAACTTGAATATATGGTAAAATCCTGTCCATCTCAATCAAAAAATTTAATTTAGAATGAACCAATACTTTTCTAAGAATGTCAGCCCCATATGGTTTTAAAAGCGAAGAAACTCTAGATACAGGTAAAGAAATGGATCACTGTTATTTATTTTCTTGCAACATTAAAGTTCATTCTGTTTTTCTATACAGCTTGATCATAATATTTTCAACTGTGGTCATACCATGAATATGGTATGTAACATATTACCAGAATACAAGTACTAGCAGCAAAATATTGCTATGAACATGCCAATTTGTGTATTGTCTCTTACAAAATCACGGGACGCTTTATTTTTATGGAATTGTTTGCCTTATCGTCAAGCCTCTAGTGCACCAGATCTAGTCCAAGCTTTATCCATATTTTCAAGAATAATACTGTTGACAACCTGTATTTTTGTTTTCTGTTTGATCATATTAATCTTTAGCTCCATTTTGAGACCAATTTTAGCTTATATGTTTTTGGTAGCAAGTGACATCACAAGTACTGGGTTGCGCTCCCCTATTCTATTTAAGCTACTACTCAGTTGGGCATTAAGTTCGGTACCAAGCAGACATAAGAAATGTACTCCTATCAGGAGGTTACTATTAACCTGTCACTGAAATGGGATCCTTATACAATTTTATATAACTCTTAAGTTGGTATTATGAACTTAACTTGAATCCATTTTTAGAACTTGACCCAATCTGGAACTTGACTGGATTCTAACTTGACCCAATCTAGTAAATCTATAACTAACTATACTTGGAACTCGGATATTTTACCATAGTACTAGATCTACATATATATGTTTCTCTAATAAGCTCAGTTGTTTACTATAGAACAATCTGGTTAAAGCCAGATTATCTCATATTGCATGTCAATAATTCATGAATAAACTATGAAGAACCAATAATAAAATCATAGATTGAACTGGAACATGTCTTGTTAATCTCTCAGTAGGTAGAACCAAATCTAACTCCCACATATTACTGTCCCCTTATTAATGCCTGGCATATTTAAATCCTGACTAGCCTTAAGCTAACACCCTTTTCTCACTTTTAAGGGGGCGTAACAATATCCTGCTATTGGTACCCTTAAATATAGCATATTCTGCAAGGTATGGCCACAATGATTTTACACCATGGTAACGTTATGGTTATACAATGAATGTTAAATGCTGCTAGGCAAGTTTTGAGATTAATCCCATAGACTCCCAAGAGACCTTGTGGTATATATAATTGTGCTATTGTCTTTAAATTTTCATCCTGAATTAATTCAAAGATTACTAGGCAGTAGTATTGATCCACTGTCCTTGACTTTAGAAAAGAATTATATAATTCATTATTGAGTCTACACTTAAAGGTTATATCTGTTCTTTCACATTTGAATGGAGCTGATATACTTAATAAGTTATAGCTTTCCATACACATAATATGTTCTAAGTTGTTAAATTCTTAAAGGACCTCCACTGAGACTTTTTGACATGACTGGACTGGAAAAAGTTTTTCAAAATTGTTTCATCTGATTAAGGTCTAGACTAATCTCTTGTGTGCAAAATTTCACATCATTTGCTGACTGGTTTTTCAGAATAAATTTCTTAATTGTAAAGAATAACTAAAATTTGAAACCGTTACAACGCTTTTCACTCAAATCAGGCTAAGAATAACAAAAATACAATTTTCAAATTATTTCTTTTTTATTTATCTTTATTATCTTTTGCATATCTTTCTGTTTTTAATGTCCCAGTTAATCCATGTAAGATATTCATATTTTAAGCCTCAGTGGAGTTCCTTTAATAGGTACTTTTTTATTTTGATAACAAGTATTGCTAACATTTGATAACAAAAATGCATTCATTCAAACCTGTGCATTATTAATGGTGGCTTGCTCAAAGATTTCCAGTACAGCATCAAGATCCAGACTTGATTTGATCACATTCGCCTTGCATGTATAAAAACGTGCTGAGTTCTGTGCAAATGGTATTTGCTTGTATATGTCATCCAGCCATGGTACGATAGCTTCCATAGGGCAACCCTATAAAATCATAAAAAATTCTTAATAAGTTTCCAGTAATCTATTGTAGAACTATAAAACTTAATATATGCAGGCTGTCAACCAGGTCTTATCCAAAATATAGGAGGAATATAGGAATATTTTAGCAGGAAATATAGGAGTTTTTGGACCATTTTGAGGCAAAAAATAGGAGTTTTCAACTTAAATTGTTTAACTTACCAATGCTTATATAAATGTAAATTATTCTTACCTTTACACATACTGTTTCTACAATAAAATGTCTACTAGGTTTTCTTAATTGGACAAAAATCATAATTGATCATCGAAAATAATCAAACAACCCTTTTCAATCAATCATCGATTATATAATCGAAACATTTACAATAACAATGTACATATCATACTTTAATATTTATAAGAATTCCATTAATATTCTATATTTTGTGTAACTACCACTTAATTAACAGAAATAAATTAGTTACTCATGCTATGTTCATCCTTGAGTAAAATATTTAAATCAAATAAATTCATTACATCTATGAAATTATTATGTCTCAATTCGAGTAAAGGAATGAATAAACTATGTATGGGAACAAGAGAAGTTGGTCATTTCTTAACAAAACTGCCAGTTTTTTTTTAATGACACTATATATTGATATTGTAACTTTAGTTTGTAGAATAATTTTATACACAAAATATCTTCTTTGTTTGAAGTCAAAACATGTTTATTTCATTTTTACAAATAGACTGTGAAGCAACTTTCTAATGTTAAATTGGAGCATAATATGTCTTAAAACTAGAATGCCCCACTGTCAGTTATTAACCTCATGGTCACCAGTATGCTTTCCATTCATTTTAATGAAAATTATTGGGTCAATCAAAGCTGGCTTTAATTTAGAGTGTTGTTACTTTAGGTATAAGCACCCTAATGGGCACTACCAGGAACTAAAAAAATTGACATCATAGGTCAGATGTATACCTTAAAGTAATTTAACCAAAGTTAACAGTACGGAAATCAAGTTATGGCCACTTTTCTGAACTCAAGCTAGGATGTTATGAGGGCCCTTTTTTAGAAATGAGGAACCTTTAAATAATCTGCAATGACATTCTAATGAAAAAAGTTTTCCCATTAATTTTTGTTAAGAAACAAACAGTACCATTCAGCTAACAATCCACATAAGCAAAATTATGGTTTCTACTTAAAATTTATGAAATCTGTATAAAAATGTTACCCTACCCCACCCATTTTTACAACATGTCTGACCATTTTTCTACTTAGGGAGCCTTATTTAAAAAATTCTTAAAATTTACCCAAATGAGTGCCTGTTTTCAAAGTTTCCCTATATTTATAAAAAGGTATATTGGTTGATCTTGTAAAATATGAAATACTTTTACCGTCTAGTTTTGATTATATTACACTTTGAAAATATCAGGTACCATATTTATTACTAGATTTAGCATAATTTAGCCAATAAATACCTATATAAATTAAAAAATCAAAATTAAATACTTTTTTCTTTTCAAATGGGACATGAGAGATACATAAATAATGTTAAAAGAAAAAAATAAAGAAAAAAAATTATACCGACTAATACTTTTCTCTTCAAATGCAAACTGTCTGACACAAATTTGTGCGATTTTTGTCATAATAGCATTGAAAATATTGACCACCTCTTCTGGGAATGTACGAAAATACAAACTATTTTGTCAATGCTACACACATGGCTAAACTCAATTGGAATTATGTTTAATCTTTCGAAAGAAATATTATTCTTTGGAGAACTTAAAATTAATCTGCATAGTAACATGATTAATTTCATTCTCATTCTAATGAAATATTACATTTTAAGACAAAATATCAAAAATATACACCAAGTTTTGAAATATTTTAGAAAAATGTTTATACAGTAGAATACAAATAGAAGAACAAATTGCTTTATCTAAAGATAAATTGGAAGCGCATAAGACAAAATGGAATATCCTCTGTAATATAAGAATTGTGGATTAAATCAATTGTAAAACAATGCAAAAACCATATCTATAAAAAAAACTAATAAGATTTGTATAAATCACTATATAAAAAGGGACAAAAACATTTTTTGTGCATGAGAGAGCGTGTGTGAGTGCCTGTGTATGTATGTGTTATATGCTGTGTGTGCGTGTGTGCGAATATGTGTGAGTATGTGTTATGTGTATTTGTGTATGTATCTGTGTGAGATTGTTTTGTGTGTATGTTTTACATTACTGTTAGAATTGAATAATTATTATAATGGAATATATTATGTTGAATACATGTAACAACAGTATGTTAACTGGAATGTTTTTTGTAATTCATATATGAAAGAACATAATAAATGAAAAAAAAAAAAAAAAATTTACCCAAATGAGTGCCTGTTTTCAAAGTTTCCCTATATTTATAAAAAGGTATATTGGTTGATCTTGTAAAATATGAAATACTTTTACCGTCTAGTTTTGATTATATTACACTTTGAAAATATCAGGTACCATATTTATTACTAGATTTAGCATAATTTAGCCAATAAATACCTATATAAATTAAAAAATCAAAATTAAATACTTTTTTCTTTTCAAATGGGACATGAGAGATACATAAATAATGTTAAAAGAAAAAAATAAAGAAAAAAAAAGTTGACCCTTCTGGGGATTGAACCCATGCCCCTTATTTTCAATGTAGTTAACAGTAAATCTAGCCTATTTGAATACTTTTCAAAGCGGAGGTAATGCATTAGGATGCTAATACCTTAAGTAACAGCAAGAAGATAAATAACCGATAATCGATTAGTGAACTTTGTATTCGATCATCGCGGATCAGTCCTATAAACCATCAATTATACTTGATCATCGTTTGATCCCTAATGTCTACCGTATAAGTGACGGACACCATTTGCTTTGAACCACAGCATCAGCATCCCGGCAGAAAGTTACAGCAATGCATGACCATCATCTGAATGGTCACCTGAAATAAAGTTGACATACTGATGTACTACTTTTCATGGTGACCATGCAGATGGCTATGAGGAGCACAGCAGCCTAGAGCATAGTGATGTGATGCTGATGCAGGCAAAGACATTCTCTTCCCTGTAAAATACAAAAGGCCAAAAGCAGTACAAAAATTTAAACCTCTTTGAATTCCTCGACAATATATTTTAAAAAAATATAGGAAAAATATTCAAAATATAGGAGAATATAGGAAAAATAGGAGGTTTTTTACAATATAGGATTCCGACCCAAAATATAGGAGTTTTATAGGAATATAGGAATTGGTTGACAGCCTGTATATGTGAAGAAAGTTCCTAGAGAAAAATGCTCACAAGAGAGCTAATGGTGGTCTTTTTATGAACATCAGGGTGAAAAGTGGAACTTTTTTTTCTATTTCATGCTCATTCAGACATGTGTTCAACAAAAATATGTTTTTGATTTTAGCATATAAATTGAGATTAAAAAATAAAACTATTCATAAAAAGTTTCCCAGATATGACATCAAAGTATAATATATAACAATAATTTACTCACAGCTTCAAACAGTATCATACATTCATCAAGCATAGAGTTCATCTTTTTTTCAGCTTCTAACTGCAGTCTCTCCTGTTCCAGAACATCCATCTATTGATATAATAATAATTATCATAATGAAGTAAACACTCAAGTGTCATACATATATCTGTCATTGTTTTATATTATGAATTTTTTTTTTAGATTTTGTAATGGTTAAGTTAGCCAGACATTGTTACAGTTGGTTTTTATCTGTAGCATAATACATAATGGGACAAGCAATTGGTTATCATTTTGAAAGGGTTGTCTTTTTTTTGGTCCATAGTACACAGTATAAATAATTGATATATATAAAACAACAGACATAAGACTTTTACAGTCCTTTTGTATTTAAATGGTCTGAACATGTTATGAAAATTAATTTATGCTATTTTTATGAAATATCAACAACAATATATGGTTTTAAATTTAACACCTCACTTATTGATCACCCAGCTGTCAATTTAAAGCCAACACAAAACCATATACAGTCAGTAGTTGTTTGTATTGTTACAATATGTCCCAGCTTTTACTCACTAAAATATATCTGTGTGGCTCTTCTGTGCCACAGTTCCTTAAGACTTTCATATTCACCCTGCCACAGGCAGTCCTTAAAGGTACTCTACTAAAGTTTTTTGCCATCACAGGATTGAACATATTTTTCTGAGATTTGTGTACCATTTGAAGTTGGTCTAGACCAATGATTTATGTGCAAAATTTCAAATCATTTCGTTAACTTTGATTGGTTTTTGTAAAAATTGAATTTAAACACATTTTATGATTCAGATTGACGCAGATGCCAAAATTTGTGTTAGAATAATAAAAGTGACTGAGAAATGGCAAGGGCAGAGCAACTGTAATGGTCTGACCCCTGACTGTCTGTGGTTTTAAACATCTTGTCAAATAAACAAATTCAAACCTGTTCACTCAATTCTTGTACAGTGAGCATGTTTTTAGTGTGTGGATCTTCTGACTTCTCGTCATCTGGTTTTTTACCATGGAAACACATGAGATGTCGGAACTTACTTGGGGTCTTCCCTTTTGCTTTCAGCCAGTCCTTCAACTCTTCACTAAAATGTAATAACAGCATTAAAAATTAACAAGAACTCCACATGCAGTGTTAATGTTCGTCTGCTAAAAATTCCAAGTTAAAATGGGGCATAACTACAAAAATATTGTTTTCAGAATTATGCCCTTTGTCTAACAACTGCATCAAATACCAGTGGCAAATTTGTTGGTTTTACATTTAAAACTGAATCATATAAATTTATCTCATTAACAAAGTGTATTAGCAATTTCTCTCAAAGCTACATCACTAATAAATGAAAATATTACATCTTGTGTTCACTGAAAGAATATATCTCTCATAAAATATCCTCTCACTAATATTTTCAAACCGTGATTAAGACACATGAGTGTCAAAAACATCAGTTAAAATCAATAAACAAACCTTAAAACTTAATCTGTGTTGATTGTTTTGTCCACTTTATTAATATTGTACAGTATCCTCTTAAAATGATTCAAAATTTATTTAATACAGATACATGTACAGCTATATTTGAAAGATAAATCAGGAAAACATCTTTATATAATTATAAATAAATTTAGAAAATAAACATAGTAACCTTCTTGTTGCTGGTGTTTTGGGGGTTTTCCTCAGCTCTTTTCCATCAGTATGAGAATGGTTGTTTTGTGGTGTAGAAAATCTCACATTACGTGTAGAAACCCCTGGGGTTACCACAGATATGGGCAACTGTTTACATGTGGTGTCACTCTCAGTTTGAGATGGAGACACATTTCCCACAAACACATCATCATTATTGTCTATGGTATTATTATTATCTGTATTAGAAACTGAAGTACGTCTTCTTTTGGCAGGAGATCTACCATCATTTTTGTCTGTAAGATCAAATGATCCAATGCATGACTTTCTTTTAAGAATTCCCACTGGTTTTTGTTGTCCTTTATTAACTTTTTGTACTTCAGAGAATCGTCTTTTGACCCCTGTTTTGGAAATTTCTGTCTTGTGTGTTGTAGGTTTTGAAACAAATTTGTTTTCTTTGTTAACTTGTCTTTTATCTGTGCTGCTCTGTTGTTTGGGTTTAGACTGATAGTCAAATAACCTTGATCTCACGACCTTACATCCTGCTTGTACATGAGACATTGGCACTTCTTTCCCTTTAACAGTAGTATTTTTCTGGATTCTGTTGACAAAAATTTAACAATGCACACAAAAAATATGACACTACAATTATGAGTCAAGACATTTTGTTATATAACCAACATCATGATTAAATTACCTAAAATTTGTACTTATTTTGTACTAAAAGGTTAGGTTCTGTACACTTCTACTTTGCCATTGTATGAAGATCACTTCTGTACTTTTCTTCTTTGCCACTGCATACAAAACCTCAGTACAAGGCACTGGTGGCTGGAATAAAGCAAACTTTACCTGTCCTGCTGGATGCCTTGCTGGTGGTCCTGTGTTGGGGGATATGTTCAATAAATGCCACACCCTTCCTTGTTGATCTTGTTTGTCATATTTTAACAACTTTAAGATTCATTGCCTAGTAAAAGGTGTCTATTTAGATGGAATACTTGTAAAATATAGGTGCTCACAACAAAATATTTCATTACAATGACAAACTATACAGTACTTACATTTTCTTTGCACTTTTCTTTTCTTCTCGCCATTTATTCAATTTTTCCCTGAAACACAAAAAGAATCATCAAAATCAAGTTATTATGAACAAGAGATGTTTGCGAAACATGTTAACCCACCTACTGGAAACAAAATTGTCAAATTCATCATAGACTTTTCTTAATTGGAATTTTTAGATAAGGAAAGTGAGTTAACATGGTAATATTGACCTTGATATTTTGTCCTCATTATAATGCACTGGTGAATATTAGCACCATTTACCATACATGACTTATGTTTACGTACAAAGACCTGCTTAATTCAGTAATTTGAGTAAATAGGAGGTCAGCCAATAAATCATCATGTAAATTAAATCATAGAACTGTAGGTCTAAGCGTTCTTAAGTTATTGGTCAAACTTTTAGTGAGGAACTTTTCATTAATTTTATCTAGGTGAGAAATATGATCCAGTGATTTCAGGACTATGAAATAATTGAACCACATCATCATGGTCTGAAATAATCCTTACGGCCCTTAAAACTGATATACAAAACAACATGTTATCAAGACAAATTAGTTTACTACCTAAAATGGCTTCACACTTAATGTCAAAGTTCAGAAATTAACAATATTGAACCTACAATGAAAACATAAATGAAGAAAACAGAAACACACTAAATATACTAACATCAGCTGCCTAGTTTCTTCAGATTTTCTTCTCTTCTCCACTTTTGCAGCCACTTTCGGCACTTTTGTCTTTGTTCCAAATATTCTGAATTAGAAGAACAGCATTTTCTGCATATACATTAAAAAAATGTTTTTTAGAAAATAGATAAAATTTATTACACTATAATTTAAAAATATAAGATTAAGGACTTTCAAATTTGCACACAGCACAATGTTAAATATTTATGCCAAGTTAAATAACAATCCCTATTTGTATAAATAATAAAGCTTCACTATAGGCAAGTGTTTCCTTCTAACCTCTGCGAAATATATTGTTCTATTATGCAGTCTTATGATGTGAACATTTTTTCTATAATCCCTCAATCAAAGACTACAAATTTCAGACTACAGTTTCATGTTGTTGTTTTTTTTCCTGGCCTATAACCTCTAAAAAAAGTATGACCTTGACCACGAGGACCTGAATTTTGCTTGCAACACACCAACTTACAATGGTGAAATTTGTCCAAGAGTAAATTAAAATCACTCAATGCAACACAAGTAAAAGTTAAACTCATGGCAAACATTTTCCTTTGACCTCTAAATGTGACAAACAGACATTTGATTGAACTTTGACCTAGGGAACAGTTTTGTATGAATGGGATACTTTGTCTCATGGTTTTGCACATTTGAGGCCATTAATATTTGAATCTTTTCCATGCATGTTGAAGATATTCTCTTGACAAAGCTGGAAGCTGCTAGGATGCCTCCCTTCAGCCCACCTGCCTGCAACCAAGGGTTATCCTATTACACAACCACAATTTTTAATGAGCATATAAAAAGGGGGAGGGACTTAGACTGCAACAAAGCCACATACTTTATTGAATTCTTAATTTAATAGCAATTTATTAAACATGCAAGATACATAGCAGAGGCTATCTATAGTAACAGCTTTTTTACTTTCAGTTCACTTTCACTTAATTTATCAAAGCTGATCTTAGCTGCAATTTTGGTTTAGTCATCATGGTTATGGTGACAAAATGGGGCAAGGCATTTAAGAGGAAAATACAGCTTGGAAACCATATATTTGGCTATTATATATTTTCAAAATGTCACTGATTATCATACAGTTCATACAGTTACAGTACTGAATATTTTGCCAGAGACACACATTATAACTTCACTCAACTTTAAGTCAAACAGGAGGAGGAAAGAGCACATGTTGAGCATCAACTTATTGATACATGGAACCTATAGGCTATACTCATTTAATATCTTCTAAATCATAAATATTGGATTGAATACTTAAATCACAATTTCTTTTTATTTATTAATTTATTATGACACTTTATTTAAATGATCAAGTCTTGTTCTCTACATCTACATTATACTGCTTCAAAATCGTAATTGATTACACTAAGCAGGTGCGTTGTCTGGGAATAGCTGTTAAAAATAAATATGTTAAGTGCAAATTTATAGACACAAGGTAAAAGGAAGTTAAAAAGAACTACAAGACTAAGATAAAAGTTAAAAACAAAGCTGGCTTAGAACTGGTAAAAAGGATGCATCTGCCCAGTAAAGAGGTCTTAACTGGGACTAGCTTCAGTAGCTTGAAAGGACACGGGCAGGCCATTGTTGCACTGTAAGTTCTGTAATCTATTTTTGGCATTTGAATGGTTGTTACTCAACCAATTCATTGAAAATAAAGTAAGCTTAAATACCCAGTTTTTATCTGTGTATCTGTACTTTTGCATGACTGTTTGGGTCTCTCTATGGTTGTTACACATGGCTTAACAGTTTTTACACATGGCTTAATTGTTGCTTTAACCGGGCTCTGCTTCACTTGACTTGCTTTCACTTGACCTGCTTTAACAATAACAGGCAATGTTGTTTCTTTCTTAGACCTGAAATAACAAGCAAATTTGTTGAACTGACATTCCCCTGCCGTTATGATACATATCACTTAACTGAAGCCTTTCAGGGATCTGAGGTACAATGTCTGTATTGAATTATTTTTGCAGTATTAAATTACTAATAAAATACTGTTACATTCATATTTTTGATGATTTTTATAAAAAAAACTTATAAAATGGAAAATAACATTTAGACAAATTTTAAAGAAAATGTTACGATTTAAATTTAGGTCACTCACATATGGGTAGGGGTTGCAGTGAATTGTTAAAAAAAAGTATACTGTGCTCCTCTTTGTTTACATTACTTAAGGCTCTGAAACATTTAAAGAAAGAAGATCATAATTTATAAAATTGAAATTATTATATCTGTAATTTCTTTCAAAGAGCTCGCTTTGAGGCTGTGCATTATTCATATTAAAAATGATTTTATTATTAAAATGTGATTTATATTTATGTTCTTATTGTACCTGAAAGGGAATTCAACAATAAACTACAGGTAGACACTGGAAAATTAACTTATATTTTTTTCAAATATTGTTTTGAAAATTTGTGTTTACATTTTGGAGTCTGCAATCTTTACTTTTGTCACACTTGATGGTATTTGACTATTGATGGTATACAAGTAACATAATCACAGATATATATATAATGGATACAGTGTTTTTTTTCACTTTTGGGGGAAGGGGGTTGGTGCCCTTTGGAGGGGGAAAATTGCAAAAGGAGGGGGAATTTTATTTGTTTATTTATTTCATATTGTTTTCTTTCCGGTTGAAAAGGGGAGCAACTCTTGCAACACAAGTTTAAGACACGTCGCTTTTTTTTAATATACATATCTAAAATATCAATGCGTCGCTTGTTTAACTTGTTTTGGCGCCAGGAGTAGTTTCTCTTACCTACCCAAAATCGATTTGTAAACAACCTTGCTTAACAGTAAGTCTTACAGGCATAAAATAAAACATTTTTCGGCAGTTAGTTGCAAAAAAAGAATAATATTCATTGCAAACAGATTCGGGCTGCCTTATAAGGGTGTAACGGTTTTCCGGTATACTGATAAATCGGAATATGAAAAAATAAACTTCGTACCGCGGTAAGATTTTTGGAAAACCGGTACTAAATCATAATTTGCAATTAATTGCCTTTCTAATTTCGTACAAATTTCGCATAAAATCTTTAATTCGCGAATTTTATTAGCGGCAACATAAGATAAAAATATCCGACCCAGAGGTGACTAGTTTTGTTTATCAAATTGTGTGACACTTTACTTTCTATTAATTCATTATATTTTTATTAAGTTTCTACTAAGAATATATACATATAATAATCATATATACTTTAACTCCATCTTTACATCAAAACATATACACAACAATGTGTATTGCAATATATTGCAATATGCTTCGGCAAAATGGCAATATATTGCAATATGGTTTTTGCAGTATTGTTACACCCCTACTGCCTTATAGGGGGAAATTTAAGCTTTGAGCGGGGAAAAAACATAGTATTTTAAGGGGGGAATGGGGCCGAATTTCGCCGAATATGTTGGTGAAAAAAACATTGGGACAGGAAGCTCCGAGAATAAGACGATAGTCAGATTCAGACCCACAATTCTTTGCTCACTTCTGTGACAATCGGGTTTTCAGAAAACGCTTGTCTCTAATTTTCGCGCTATCATTAAACTTTGGCGATATCCGTGAATTATTATCTTATTATATTGTCATCATGGACATGGAGCTTATATGTATCTATATATCTGTGACATGTAGAGCTGTCATCGATATCGACAATATCGATGTATCATTGATATTTTTTTGCCGATCAATAATCGATACACATTCTAAAAAATCGATACTTTCGACTAATAAATTAAATGTCTAGAAATTATAAAATTCACCCAAAATATATACAGAAGCAGTTATTTATATCTAATGTTATGCTTTTGTTATATAGTGGAATTATTTCATAGCAATGGTGACAAAAAATATTTTCTAGAAAAAATCATGCAGTGGACAAGACACTGTACAGAACATGTTTTTGACTGAAATCATTGAAACAGGTATGAAAGTGAATGACAGACAAGTGAGTATAGGATATTATCGATATATCGGTGTATCGTTGATTTTAGTCACTTGATATCGATATATCGTTGATATGCTTTGCACTGAATCAATGACAGCTCTAGTGACATGGCAGTGTTCCCACTTCTTTTTTTCATTGGGGGTGTTTTTACCCCTTACCTTTGAGAACTGGGGGTAAATTAAAAATTCAGGGGGTACATAAATTTGTACAATATTTGTTTTCTTCAAGATATTCACTCCTCCCCCCCCCTCCCCCCCCCCCCCTATAATTCATTGTGACCAACACATACTGGCATATATCTCCATCTCAATTTATATAACCATTTTTTGAGTTATTTAAATTCATGAACAGCATATAAATTGTTACTACACACCTTTGAACAAAACAAAGCTTCCCTTTTGTTGATGTTTTTAATTAACAAAATCGGCATCGCGAAAATATGTGACAAATGAAAATTCGTCAGTTTTCTGCAGAAACATTCACAATTCCCGTTGTTGCTGATTACCATTATATCACAATTAATGTTTTTTTTATATATTGAGACTGTTTTTCATCGGCTATTCTTACAGGCATCGTAAAACAAAAATTACAAATTTGTAATTTACGGCAATAATTCCCAGTGGGGGTCTGTAAACTTCATTGTGAATTCGGAGAGTTTCTCACAATTCATCAATTTCAATGCACTTTAAGTGATTTTTGTTTGAGAAATTGCTCAAAAGAATAATTTTTGAATTATACAAGATTAAGTTTCCGACTTTCTGTGCGTATTTTTACCCTCTTGCCTAAATTTCTGTACGTGAATTTTGTTATTTATGCGTAAAATACGCACATATGTGCGTAAATGGGAACACTGCATGGATTTTCATCATGGAAAAGTGTGTATTGTACCTGGGACATAAGATCCCAGATTGTACGTTTTAGAATAAATAACAATTGTTTCTTAATATATAACTTATAAGTAGACAAGAGCTGTCGATAGGACAGCAACGCTCGACTAATCTTAGTGCTTGATAGTAAAAAAAAATGCTTGATAAAGATACCTCCTCCTGTTTACAGGTTGGGGTAATGATGGTGAACAAGTGTGCAAAGTTTCAAAGCCATATGTCAATGGACTTTGAAAATATTTGAGGTATTACAAAAACTTTAACATAAATTCTAAGTCAAAAAAAGGGGCGTAATTCTGTCAAAATGCTTGATACAGTTACCTTCTCCCGTTTACAGGTTGGGGTTATGATGGTGAACAAGTGTGCAAAGTTTCAAAGCTGTATGTCAATGGACTTTGAAAATATTTGAACTATTACAAAAACTTTAACATAAGTGGTTACGCCGACGCAGACGCCGACGCTCGGGTGACTACTATAGCTCTACTTATTCTTATCGAATAGTCGAGCTAAAAATGCTTGGTCTTCTTGTCGATGTACCTCTGGGAATTCAATATGGCAATATTTTGGCTACTTTTACCCAGGATGCATCTTGGAAAATCTTACAACATATGATAACTTGGCTGAACAGGCCCTTCACATTCTGTTAATAATCTGATAATAGCTGAGGCAGTAAAGTGTGATTAAAAAAATCCAAACCAATATAAAAAGTTTTTTTGTATAGGTATGAATCTTTTTAATTGGACTTTACTGCTACTGATACAATTTGACAGAATTTCAAAGTCCTGTGTTTTGGTTTTAATTAAGTTAGCCTGGGACATAAGATAAGGGGACGGGAAACACAGCGATTAGCGCTCCTGTGTGTTTTCGTCCAATCGGGAATCAGCGCCGCCATTTTACAAATTTTGTTCAAGGCGGAGGAAATGTTCGTCAATCTTATGTCCCAGAGTTAGCTAGCAGTAGGTACTAGGTCCTCACTTAGCACTTACACACTTTTCTGTTTAATTTTCTGTCTTTCTTCCTTCTCTTTTATTCTCTGTTCTCTCCATTTCTGCACCTTTTCCAAATAGAGCTCTGCAAAGAGATGCATAACTGTTCACTAAACTGCTAAGTTATTTAAGTAAAATATTTTTGCTCGCGAATACATGTGACAAATATAAATTATAAAAATTATTTTTTTAGGGGATTGCCGCTTTCCAATTTTTTTAAGATGCTGAGAATTCCTACATAGGTTCATCCTTGTATAATTATCAAAAGGATCAATCATTGAGATTTTAATTACCTGCTTTAGTTTTCTCCATTTTTTTCAACTTTTGTTTTGTTTTGATTTTAGCGCCGATGTCATGTGACGAATTTGATTGGCCGTTTTCAAAAATTAAATGCGAAAGGGTTTTTAAAATGCGAAAGGGGTTTTTAAACGGAAAATATCATTTCATCTTTTGAAGCAAAGATAGGCCAACATTTAATAATTGTTCTAGAATATTGTACTGTAGAGGTAATATTAAATAATGATTAAACATGATACTGACACGTTTCATGTCAATCACACTATTTCTTTCCTTTTTTTCTTCTTTTTTTTTCAGATTCGGATCCACAAATGTGGAATCCCATTATTTATTATGCATAATCATACAAATATATAAAGAAAATCAGTAAAAAACTAAAAAAAGGAAACATGTGATATGATATTCAAATTTTCGCATTACATTAATAATATAATTTTGAAATGTGATGATATAAATATTCGTTAGGAGAACGTTGTAATACGGTGGTTCAGTAATTATATTATATGATATTTATAAACAGATGGTTTTGTGAGACAGTTTTTACATTCATTTATATACTGTTATTTTCTCATCCTTGTTACCAAAGTGCCACCAGCTAGAAAAACCTGAACGAAAAGTGTATACGAAAAACAGATTAGGTCTTCCCTTGGATTATGGTTTAGAAAATGAGTAAAAAGTATAATATGAAAGTATTATGTTATGTATAGTTCACATAATTAATAACATAGTAGGTAGAGTTATTAACACCATGGACAAGGATTATCTTAATTAAAATAAACCACAATACCATGTCTCCTAACGGAATAGTTTATCGACATATTTCGATTATCAGAGAATCTTTATATGTTTTAATACAATGACTGTCTCATAAAGAAGGATAACTACGATAATTTACCTAACATAAGTGTTAACAAATTTACTTCCCTTTGTTAGAAGAACAAAATTGCTTAGTTTTTCTTCCTAGTTCAAAATACACAATTACATATTACTCTACATAAAAAGATTTAAACAAATAATATTAAAATCATCCGGAACTGTCTCCGCCTACTCTATCGTAAGCCTGAACTCAACCAGAGCACGACCTGGGGCCTAGAAGCTTCAAAACGGTCTTCCTGCGGCAACGCGCGTTCCAGGCCGTGCCAGTTGCACTCCCAACCCTCGACCCCTATTTAAGGTCGGGAGTCAGGAGCACCCCCGCCTTCACAATGAGTCAAACATGTATGTGACATCAATCTCAAGATCAATATAATGTTGTATGTTGATGTAAAACAACATACATGTAATTGTTTGAAATTAAAGCATTTTTATTTGTTTGGGTCGTCAGACCAAATAAATAATGGTAGCGAAATTTCAGACTCTAATGCTGTTAATTGCAAGTGCCGAAAGTAGTCCGCTTTTTTGAAGCGGTTACTTCCCTTTATATGTAAACTAACGATGAAAAATTCAGGGGAGATCACTGCGTAAAGATGGTCAAATGACAGGCGCATTAATTTTCAAGCAAAATAATTCCCGAATGGTCGAAGATTTCTAATATTGTTTTATTCTTTATAGATATACATGCTTATAGTAAGCTCCATGATTATTTACATCTGTGTTAAACAACAGTTAGCGTCGTTACAAACCCTAATATAGAATAATATAGTTTTCTTCAGGCTATTACAAATGGATTTAGCTCAATACAGGATTGGAGCAGTACCTCTAGACGCTTGCAGAAATCATGATCACAAAATAGACAAATATCGTTTTTTTCGCCGAATTTTACATTTTTCCTTGATTATCGTATTTGATTCGGTGTGAAAAGATGAATTAGACCTGTTAAAGTTCATTCCGTTGGGTAAAAAGACAAGATTTTAGCATTTTATCATTCAAGCGCCTTGTCCGGTATATACCGGAATACGGTATTTAGTGTGGTGCTCCCATCCTTTTTTTAGTCACAGCCATTACAAATAACTTCACCGTGGCGCGCTCGCTTGGGAAGCGAGAGGTCTGGAGTTTGAATCCCAGTGAAGGCAACTCTTTTTTTTCTAATTGTTTAAGTCAAATAAACATTGGATTGAATATCAGTGTTTAAATTAGTCTTATAGCAAATTTACTACAATTAAAACGCTGGAAAGCATTGGCGGCACTTTACATAAACAAATTGGTTTATAATCTCACAACCTTCACTTTTCTGACATTCTGAGACCCAAACAAATTCAGCGCCTTCTGTGCTTTGATTTACCACGCGATTAGAGAGAGTAAATATCATCTGTATTGGAAGTGTAAAATATGTATGTATGTATGATGTACTGGTGGCCCGAAGCTTTTTATGCCCCCACAAAGTGGGAGCATATATCGTTGCACTTGTCCGTCCATCAGATTTTGCTTAAACTTCCAGGGATGAACAACCTAAATGTGTAGATGACAGTAAAGGAAGGAATTTTCGCTGCGACCAAATTTAACAGAATTATGGCCCTTTGTTGACTTTTTCACTATATAAGTATGTAGAAATTTTGTGAACGCAACTCCTCTTAAACCGGATGGCAGATTTTGCTTAAACTTCCAGGGATGAACAACCTTAATGTAAAGGAAGAAATTTTTGCTGCGACCAAATTTAACAGAATTATGGCCCTTTGTTGACTTTTTCACTATATAAGTATGTAGAAATTTTGTGAACGCAACTCCTCTTAAACCGGATGGCAGATTTTTCTTAAACTTCCAGGGATGAACAACCTTAATGTGTAGATGGCAGTAAAGGAAGGAATTTTCGCTGCGACCAAATTTAACAGAATTATGGCCCTTTGTTGATTTTTTCACTATATACTATGTAGAAATTTTGTGAACGCAACTCCTCTTAAACCGGATGGCAGATTTTGCTTAAACTTCCAGGGATGAACAACCTTAATGTAAAGGAAGAAATTTTTGCTGCGACCAAATTTAATAGAATTATGGCCCTTTGTTGATTTTTTCACTATATACTATGAAGAAATTTTGTGAACGCAACTCCTCTTAAACCGGATGACAGATTTTGCTTAAATTTCCAGGGATGAACAACCTTAATGTGTAGATGGTAGTAAAGGAAGGAATTTTCGCTGCGACTAGATTTAACAGAATTATGGCCCTTTGTTGATTTTTTCACTATATACCATATAGAAATTGTGTGAATTTAACTCCTCTTAAACCGGATGGCAGATTTTGCTTAAACTTCCAGGGGTGAACAACCTTAATGTGTAGATGGAAGTAAAGGAAGGAATTTTTGCTGCGAACCAAATTTAACAGAATTATGGCCCTTTGTTGATTTTTTCATTATATACCATATATATGTTGTCAGTGGGGGCATCCGTGTCCTTTGGACACAGTTCTAGTTTATGATGTGTCACCAAAATATATGTATTACATTATAATGAAAGAAGACAATGAGAAAAAACACTCTACATTCATATGACACCTCTCTGACTTTGGATGATATAGTTTATTATCATTTTTTTAACATTTAATTTCCATGTGTTTTAATGTGTAAGAATATATTCAGATAATTATTCAATTGGGAGCTTTAATATTGTAAGGAGATCATCTAATAATAAATTATCCCAGTTACTGGAAGGATATTGGATATACTTTTCTACTTTATAATAAAGAACTAACATATTATGAAAAGTTGTATATTGAAGTTTTGGTTATTATACCTACACGTGTAAATATATCTTTTTGCAATAAGAAAAATAAAATTTAATGTTTCATCCGTTTTCTTTGGATCAGTTATACCAAAAAGAACTTCTTCTTTTGAGAGTTCATAATCTGTAATATTCGGACATTTAGATTTAATGAATTTTTTAAAGTCTGCCAAAATTGACTAACATACCGGCATTTATAAAATATATGTAAAAGTGTTTCGTTATTTTCCCTACAAAAAGAACACATATTGTCATCTTTTATTCCAATCTTAGTTAAAAAAGTATTTGTTGCTAGGATTCTATTTATTATTTGTTGGAAGTACCTTAAGTTAGTATCTGACGTAATTTTGTGAACAGTTGTATAAACTTTTTTCCATTGGTTTCGGGTAATAATAGTTCATGTTTCCATTTATCTTGAGATGTTGTGTGTTATTTTATTGTTTACTAATATTTCATCAATATATGTTTTGTGTGATTACTTGAATTTGTTTGGGAATGATTGGTTTCATTCAAGGTATTAAAGTATTAAATGAGCCGTGTCACGACAGAACCAACGTAATGCGTTTGCGACCAGCATGGGTCCAGACCAGCCTGTGCATCCGCGCAGTCTGATCAGGATCCATGCTGTTCGCTATCAGTTTCTCTACTTGTTAAAGGGTTTGTAAGCCAACAGCATGGATCCTGATCAGACTGCGCGGATGCGCAGGCTGGTCTGGATCCATGCTGGTGGCAAACGCATAACGTTGGTTTTATCGTTACGCGGCTCAAATAGTTCAGTAAATATTTCAAGTTTAACTCTAATATTTGTTAGGAATCTTAAAAGTCCATCCTATTGCAGGAA
This sequence comes from Ruditapes philippinarum, assembly GCF_026571515.1. Classification (NCBI taxonomy): domain Eukaryota; kingdom Metazoa; phylum Mollusca; class Bivalvia; order Venerida; family Veneridae; genus Ruditapes; species Ruditapes philippinarum. The sequence continues at coordinate 20,746 of NW_026856089.1, forward strand.
ATTTATGTTTATTTGTAGAATATTTTGTATAGATTGTAAACTATGAAATTGACCATAATAATCTATCAAATCAGCAACAAATATAATACCTTTTTGAAACAAATTATTATAAAAAATGTCGTTGAGCCTCCGACCTTCACTGTTGGATTGATATATACTACCCAATAAGTTATTTGAACTTTCGGATAAAATATAGTCCATGATAAGAAAACATCTTTCCAAAAGGGGTTACCGATTCTATGTAACTGTTTTTTTTTATAAAATCAGGATCCAATTTTGAAAATTTATATATATCCCGAAAAGAATGTTCGATGATGTTTTTCCAATTTTTGTTTTCATTGAACATACGTCTGATCCAACCCAACTTTAAAGATTGATTCAATCATGTTTAAACCACATTCTGAAATCGGTTTAATAATAATTTCTTATTTAATCTTGTCTCTATAGTTATTCCAAAGAAAATTAAAAAGATAAAGTTTCTAGAACTTTGATTATTTCGTTGGCAAAATGACAATATTTCAGCCTTAACGACTGCTCACATATTCATACATGTACATTTCAAACTAGATGGTAAGATTTTGTGTTTTTTTTTTTTTTTTTTTTTTTTTTGTATTTTTGTCAAGAATGTAATAAAAATTAATAATATAAAGTTGAGATGGCATTTGAAAAAAATGTCAATTATACATGTACAATACCTTTAATAAGTTCACGAACTTATGACTGAAAAAATAAATCGTTACCATTTCTAAAAGTTGTAAATGTAAGTACTTTAGCAATCGATATTAAAATAAGTGAGACAAAATGATGACCGGAAATGTAAAACTTTCCATTAGAAATATTTATTTACTAAGATAAATCGAAATAATTCTGTTCAACAATTACGTTATAAAGCCGTTAAAATGTAAATGTAGTTCTCACGCAAAGGCATGGCATGTTTATTTCATTTATATTTCTGACTTTATAGAATAATGATGGAAAAATCTAGATATTTGACTTTAACATTTGCACTATTTATACCACACTTTATTCAACCAGTTGCTTGTAAAGGTATGTAAGTTTGTTTTATGGACATGCATTTTATAGTCTGTCTGTGGGTGGGTAGGAGTGTGGGTGATTTTTTTTTTTTTGGTTATTTTTAAAGGATATTTGAAATGCGCCAAAACATACCTTATACCTTACATAAAACGTGTCATTCCGATATGTTTTGTTTGTTTTGCATGTAAGTTACTCTATATAAATCTACATGAAGTTTTATATACACAGTGTTGGCGGGATCCATTTTGAAGCTAATGTGCATCTCATTTTAAGTCTTAAATCATTAGAACCAGTCTACAAAAATTGTAATTCAAAATACGAATAAACTTTAAAGAAAAATTAATATCGAAGTGAACAAATCGGTACAAGTATAAATCGGAAAATATCATTTACATTTCTTAACACTACGAGCAATGGTTCATTCCTTTTATTTTTTTTAAACTGTGTAAATCGACTTTTGTGTAAATCGACTATTGTTTTCTGATTTCATGTTCCGTAAAAAAGTAACAGTGAACATTAATTATAGCTACACAATGCCACCATGCACTATTGTTTGACCGAGTGAACCGTGTGACGAATTGCCCTGCTCCTTTAACTTTTGAACCAGTATAACTAAATAAGGCAACGGAGATTTTTAAAAAATTTCTCAAGTTTGATTTTCTTGAAATTTTGGTTGGAGAGATGCAGCTTTATATACGGTTTATTTCAGACAAATGATATGAACATTTTTAAATGTAAATCTGGGACTTAAAGTTGTTTGATTAGTAAACATGCTTTTTGCCCGTTTTGGAAAATCTCTGTTGCAGAGGAATTTTTTTTCATATACTTACCAAAAGATAAATCGAAAATTTTATCATTGAATGTTACAAAAAAACTTTTGTTTTGATAATACTTTTAGTATATATGAATTATTTAATTTAGTTTGATAGCATAACATAAATTGTTCCCTTTGTAGAAAAAGTATGATCCCTAATGTCCATTTATCCGGCATATATTTCAAAACATTAAAAAAATGAAGTGTAAAACAAACTTTCATTGTGATAGTATATTCAATATAAACATGTATAATTAATTATATTTTGTTAAATTATTGTAATTTATAAACATTCATGATACTTTTGATGCACACATATCTCCACATATTTTCGAATTAAACAAATCTTCAACAGCTGCAAAAAGACCTCTCGCATGCTTCTATCTAAAGAAGCAAACTTGTTTCATTACCGCGTAATCTAATCCCTTGCATTGCCAGGCAGTCATACGATTTATTAGCTCTTGCTACTCGCAATAGCTATCAGCCCTCAGTAAATTACATACCTCTTAACGTTTAGACCAAATTAATTAAGATAAAAAAAGAATGAAGATCTTTTTCGTGTGTGTGTGACAATAATCAATAATTCAAAATTCTACGATTTCCAGGAAACCATTTCCACATAGTGTACTTCAGTCATGGACGCCCAGCAAATCCCGAATACATGTATATCATTATAAACAACAACTCACAAACTGCTAACGTCACGACATGCATCGCTGGCTTTCCGGATTCTGCAAGGTTTGTCTTCCATATTTTTCTTTACAAAAAATTCAAAAGGCATGGTCTTATTATATGCATGTATATATCTCTAATATACAGCATTGAAAAAAAACAACAATTATGTCATTTGTACTAGTGTCAATTAAGAGATCTTATGATACTCATATAATGATTGCTTAAGCTCCAGGAAATATGTTAGTTTTTTCTCTTCTTAAAAACACGTTCGTAAACAAAAGACAGGCTGAATCTTGCGTCTGAGTTTATTTCCAAATGTACGTACTTGTATTATAACAGATGTTTTTGAACTTAATGAAGTCATTAACTGGACGTTATTACAATGGAATGATGCAAAAAAAAATCGAATAATGTGCAAAATTTCATGATAAAGTATGTTAATACGACCATTTAATTCAATCAGTAGGTTAGAACTGACTCAATATGAAATTTTCACTGTTTTGTATTTACAGTAACATTTTGGTCAATGGTAATGGGGGTTTCCATTTGGGAAATCTGACAAACCATTTGTTCATGTCAGATACAGTTTATGCGCAGAAACATGTTGTATCTTTACGATCAGATATCAATGTGACAGTGATTGCACGGAATAGTCGAAGTTATGCCCTGGATGCTTATATAGTCATTCCGGTATCGTATTCTGCAAATGAATTTTACGTTACACCATATTGTTCTCAGAATACAAGTTCGCCAAGTAAATGTTTGGTTGGTATAATACCCGTAAGCTCAGACACTGAGGTCACTTTTGTCATGCCGCCCGGTAACACGGTGACATTAACGTCAGGCGACATTGCTGGTAAGAAATCATTTAACACTTATGAAACAGTGTCAGAACAACTAAACTTTGAGGATATTAAATTCATCGCAGGAAACGGCTTGGTTGGGATGAAACTGTTGGCGAACAACCCGATTCATGTTTTTGTTGGAAATACAATAGGCACTTTTTACGATGGAAGCAATACAGACTTTACAGAAGAACAATTAATGCCTGTCAATAGATGGGGTCTTTCTTATGTTGTGGCAAGATCTTCAACTACTAACGACCGGATTTGGATCTTAGCCTCAAAAGCAGAAACAAATATTAAGATTGTTTCAAGTTCATATACATTTGAGCAGTACAGAATGACTGACGCAGGAGAAGTGCTTGACTTTGTTATTGTTGACAAATCCTACTATATAGTAGCTGATAAGCCAATAGGTGTTACACACTTTGTTTTGCGTACGAAAGGATTGATGTATACTATGTACCGTGTTACTCCAACTGAACAATTTGTACCGGAATCCGTTACGTTTGTGCCCGGACCAACCGTTACAGGAGATAATAACATCAAATTTGCTGCGGCAGTTATATTTACTGATACGGATATGACATCATCTTTGACATATGATGGAAAAGCATTGTCAAATGCTACAGAATGGGAAGAAATTCCTTATAGCGGCGTATCGTTTGCTACTATACCTATTTCAACTCAGCAGACCCACGTGTTCCAGCAATTTGGTTCTGGAGGCGGACTCGGTGGATATGTGTTTGGCTATGACAAGTATGCAGTATTTGCGCATGCGCTCACACTCAGTTACAGAGATATGGAATCCGTAAGTTTTTAATTAATAAAATATACTTGCGATTATCTAATAATCTGAATTGTGAAATATGGTTTGTTTGGATAAACTATGTATAAACATGTATATATACACATGTACAATGTATCTATTTGCCATAATAAATACATGTATGTTCAACATGAAGTTTGAATTGTAGCATGAATTATTTTGTTATCAGTAAAAAAAATTTTTTAAAATTAGAAATACAAAACAAATAATGATAATAACAATTATAAACGCTTTATTTTATGACGGCAACACATTAAGAAATTTATATTGTATTTACAATATGGCCTTCGTTCAAACAAGGTAAAGAAACCAACACAGTTTAAGGAAAAGTTGTAAAAATGGCGTTTTAAATAACTGGTTTACACAATATAATCTTTGCTGCGCATTTCTGCAATGTATACACTTTTAAAATTCAGTTCTGTTGCAATGAACCTACAATATTATGAGAATGATATTTTTCCGATTGATAAAGGGATGTGATGGTCCTTGTTATGATACCTCCATTTATGACAAATTGAATAACCAAAATGACACTTGCGTCCGTACATCAGAGCCGCAATGTGCAACTGTAAAACTACCGGACTCAGACGCCTACACAAAAGGTAAATATAGTCATGAACAGATCCAAATTTCGGTAAAATGAAAAATGATATTATTACAAAGCATATTCAAAGTACCTCTATACTTGTCACATTAGACTAGCATTTTATAAATATTATATATAGCTATGGCCTAGTTTAAAAAAATGTTTAATTTATGTCACTTTATCTATGCCTTGCTTGATCTTTATTTTATATTTTATAACATATAGAGCGTTATTACATATGTTCAACATGCACTGAAGAAGTAAACACCACAGAAACAGAAGTACAACAATTTGACCTCTTAATTAGTGACATGACGGTCGATGTCAAAGGTTCTTCCAAATACAGACGACGAAAATCAAGCGCAGACGACAAAAGGCGCTCTTCAACAGCGATTGGGGTCGTTTTCAGTGGCATAACATTTGGCATAATCGGAGTGTTCATATTCCAGGATATAAAACATGTGTTTACTACCATTGTATCTATCTTTTACACACTGGGTCAATAAGGAAAAACTGCCATCCCCGTGACTGACTTACCATTAAAACATTTACATAATTTGTATACTCGCAACCTAAGTTGTTACAATTCCCGCCATAAGATTATGGAACCTGTATAATAATACTGTTAAATAAATTTTGAAAAAGAAAATCATAATATAAAGCTAAGGGACACAACTACTGTTATATGTAAAAAAATCCTGCATTTTCGTGAATTGTGGAATAAATGAAATCACCAAATTACGAAAATGCAACGTCACCTGACAACAAGAAAAATGAAACGTTTGTGCATATTTAGAACAAAGCAAACAAGGTATTTCTATAACATTTGTTTATTTGTCGCTTTGTTTTCTTTTTATTGTCAAAAACTATTCTTCTTTCATCTGAATCAAATCGATATCTCCAAGTAGCCTGATTTTATAATATATTGAATGAATCAATAGAAAGCTCGTCTGTAATGGGCTCCGTGGGCTCAGCAGAAAGAGTGTAATGAACAGAGAACAATTCCAAAATGAAATTACTTATGAATGTTTTCCAGTACATTCTATTATTTATGGAAGCCTTGGAGGGTCACTTTTGAGTTTCGACTTATAGATTTATTTTACTATTTTCTTATGACTTTTGATTTATGACTTTTGATTTATGACTTTTGATTTTTGACTTATGGATTTTGTTACTGTCCCACGTGCTTGCCTCATTATTTCCAAGGAAAATACGGCAGAATATGACAACGATTCAGACGAGGTAAGTTCATTTACCTAAGTTTCTTGGAGACTTATTTAAAAACAAAATATGTGGGTACATATGCAAGGACAGATGTTATTCTTATATAAGCCTTTTTAATTGATTAAGAAAAGAAAATATTTTGCTTGCATTGCATTGCATTTGGTATCCATTTTTTATTTTGATTTCCGGAACAGGGATATATAATCTCAAATTGACATACAGCGTATGAATCAAACGCTTTATTTTTTATGTAGGTTCCAGTTTTAAATCCAAATCAGTCTCACATTGTTGTTTGCTGCAGTTTCAATCGGTTTCCACCCGTAGTTCATTCTTCGTCCATCTTATATTGAATAGAGACCAAATTATAGGCCTTATTTTGACAAAGAAATTTGTAATTAAGAAGTTTCATGAAACATGGTATTTCAAAAACAATAAATCATACAGCTTTGAAACTTCACACACTTCAGACACTTAAGTAATAAATCTCTGAATTGCATTGTTATCAAAGTATTCCTCTTTTTCGACTTTGAATTTGTTGTTTAGAATTTTCATGAAAAATGGTTTCGCAAAAACTATTTTAGCGATTCCTTTGAAACTTAAAACACATTTTAAGTGTTGACATCTAAGGTCAATGACCAAGTTTCGTATGAGTGGCTCACAATTTGACATACTTATGCCCATTTTTAAAGCTAAAATGTTTTGTCAGAAGGTTTATGAAATATGGTCCCATAAACCAGTTATATAATATTATATTATATAATATTGAAACTTTATTATTCACTTGTTCAATATCAATAACTTAGGACACCTACCAAGTACAAAGTACATGTTATTTGTATAATAATAATCTTTATTCACAAAAGGTTACAAACCCATGAGTGTCATGGTATACAATCAATCATTTAATAATAAATATAGGTCAATGGTGACATATAACAATGACATATAATAGTCTCTAAAAGACATGTAATTACACATTTTATGTAACAATTCTTAATAGAATTAATTGTGTTGCATACATATAGCTTTTAAACACTAAGAAATAAAAAAGTAAATAAAATAAATTGCATTATGTTCTAACCGGAAGAAACTTAATAATTCACAATAGAACCTGAACTTGTGATTTAATACATTACAATCACATATAAATATGTATGTTTTACTAGAAGAAACTTAATATTGCATAATATAACATGAACTAATAATCAAATACACATGTGTATTACACTTACATATAAAATGTATAGTTTTAAGTATTGAATGATTAAACAAAACAGATTATTAATATATACTTGTAAAAATGACGTTGTAGGAGAAAAGTGTGAATGAAAATATTTTTAAGAAAAGTAAATCGGTGTACGGATTTCAAAAGCTTTATGAATTAAAGTGGACAGTTTTCTTATTATAGTAGTCGATTCATTTGACATTAATTCGATAAATTTAGGTATGTTTGGTCTTTTCCAGTAGTACTTTGGTAAATACTTCGTTCTTATTTCACAATATAAAGTACATTCTAATAAAAAATGGTATTCATCCTCGAGTTTGTTACATATTATACATTTTCTTTCATTTCTTGGAATTTTGTTTGGTTTATGCCATCTTCCTGTTTCAATTAATAACCTATGTGCTGAAACTCTAAATCTTGTTAATGCTATTCTAAATTTCTGAATGTTAATTTGTTCAAGATACAATTTAAAATCAAAGTTTGAAAAAAGAATGTAAAGGGAAGCTCTTGATGAATTGCGTAGAGATTCAGTCCAGTTTTGCATGTAGTTATCTTTAAGTCTCTGTTTTACCAAGTTCAAAAATAAAATTTCATTTCCCACTCCCTGATTAACCCAAACATGATAAAACCCTAGTCTCTGGAGTAATTGTTTAATTGAATTTGCCCAACATTTATAATTTGGTTTTTGTTCTATATTAAAGATCATCATATTGTAAACTTTTTTAATGTACAAATGTTGTTCCGATTTCAAAATTTTAAACCAAAATTTTAAAATTCGTATCATTCTAAGCTGTATTAATTGTTCTCTGCCTAATTCTCCATAAACGAAGTTATTTTGAGTTTGTGGCCTTACTCCTAATAAATTTTTGCAAAATTTCAAATGTATATTTTCTATCTTTTTTGCTTCCATAAAACCCCATACCTCGCATCCATAGCTTAAAATAGGTGTTATTAACTTGTCAAAAAGGTCGAGTGTATGTGAAACTGAGATATTAGGAAAGTTTTGCATATAAGAGTTAAGTTTAAATATTGCCTTTAATGCTTGTCCTGAAAGTGCTTCGAAAGTTTTGGAAAATGACCCACCCACTGTAAAAACGATTCCTAAATATGTGAATTTATTTACTATTTCAATTTCTGTATTTCCATATAAAAATCTTAAATTCTGCTGATTTCTCCCTCCCTTTTTAAAAACCATTATTTTTGTTTTATTTACGTTTAGTTTTAGTTTCCATCTGTCGCAATAATCTTTTAAAATATTTAATCCAGTTTGAAGATCTTCTTTTGTTTCCGATATAATAGCAATGTCGTCCGCATATAATAATAAGAACAATTTTAGAGTACCTAAGTCTATGCCTTTAAAACCTTTTAATATAAAAGTATCTTCTAAGTCATTTATGTACATAGAAAAGAGAAAAGGGGACAAGCTGTCCCCTTGACGGACCCCTAATGAACACATGAAAGTTTCGCTCAATGTATTTGATAATTTAATTCTGGATTTGACGTTTGTATACATAGATTTCAAAACTTTCATTACTTTTCCCCTGACTCCTAATTTTATTAGCTTTAACCATAGATTATCCCTAACAATAAAATCAAATGCTTTTGTAAAGTCAACGAAGCAAACAAAAAGACGTTTATTTTCAGAAATTATATGATTAATTATACTTTGTAATACGAAAATATTATCTACAGTTCCCATCTTTGACCTAAATCCTGCTTGCGCGTCAATGTAAACGTGATAGTTCTCTGCCCAATTATTAAGACGTGTATTAAGTATTTTTGAAAAAAGTTTACCTAGGGTACTTAGTAATGTCACTCCCCTGTAATTTTCCGGTAAATTATTATCTCCTTTTTTATAGATAGGTATTATGAAACCTTCAGACCACATTTGGGGAAAATAACCTTGCGATAGTAATTTGTTGAAAAGCTTGAGTAAATATGGTAGTAGCGAGTTAATTCCGTATTTGTAAAATATGTATGGGAAGTAGGCAGTAGCAGTAGCAGCAGTAGGAAACGTGAAGTTAGCAGTAGCAGTAGCTCAGCAGTAGCAGTAGCAAAATTATAAAACGTGAAGTTGGCAGTAGCAGTAGCTCAGCAGTAGCAGTAGCAAATTTATAAAACGTGAAGTTGGCAGTAGCAGTAGCTCAGCAGTAGCAGTAGCAAATTTATAAAACGTGAAGTTAGCAGTAGCAGTAGCTCAGCAGTAGCAGTAGCAAATTTATAAAACGTGAAGTTGGCAGTAGCAGTAGGACAGCAGTAGCAGTAGCAAAATTATAAAACGTGAAGTTGGCAGTAGCAGTAGCTCAGCAGTAGCAGTAGCAAAATTATAAAACGTGAAGTTGGCAGTAGCAGTAGCTCAGCAGTAGCAGTAGCAAATTGATAAAACGTGAAGTTGGCAGTAGCAGTAGGACAGCAGTAGCAGTAGCAAATTGATAAAACGTGAAGTTGGCAGTAGCAGTAGGACAGCAGTAGCAGTAGCAAAATTATAAAACGTGAAGTTGGCAGTAGCAGTAGCTCAGCAGTAGCAGTAGCAAAATTATAAAACGTGAAGTTGGCAGTAGCAGTAGCTCAGCAGTAGCAGTAGCAAATTTATAAAACGTGAAGTTGGCAGTAGCAGTAGGACAGCAGTAGCAGTAGCAAAATTATAAAACGTGAAATTGGCAGTAGCAGTAGCTCAGCAGTAGCAGTAGCAAAATTATAAAACGTGAAATTGGCAGTAGCAGTAGCTCAGCAGTAGCAGTAGCAAAATTATAAAACGTGAACTTGGCAGTAGCAGTAGCTCAGCAGTAGCAGTAGCAAAATTATAAAACGTGAACTTGGCAGTAGCAGTAGGACAGCAGTAGCAGTAGCAAAATTATAAAACGTGAAGTTGGCAGTAGCAGTAGCTCAGCAGTAGCAGTAGCAAATTTATAAAATGTGAAGTTGGCAGTAGCAGTAGCTCAGCAGTAGCAGTAGCAAATTTATAAAATGTGAAGTTGGCAGTAGCAGTAGCTCAGCAGTAGCAGTAGCAAAATTATAAAACGTGAAATTGGCAGTAGCAGTAGGACAGCAGTAGCAGTAGCAAAATTATAAAACGTGAAATTGGCAGTAGCAGTAGCTCAGCAGTAGCAGTAGCAAAATTATAAAACGTGAAGTTGGCAGTAGCAGTAGCTCAGCAGTAGCAGTAGCAAAATTATAAAACGTGAAGTTGGCAGTAGCAGTAGCTCAGCAGTAGCAGTAGCAAAATTATAAAACTTGAAGTTGGCAGTAGCAGTAGCTCAGCAGTAGCAGTAGCAAAATTATAAAACGTGAAGTTGGCAGTAGCAGTAGCTCAGCAGTAGCAGTAGCAAATTTATAAAACGTGAAGTTGGCAGTAGCAGTAGCTCAGCAGTAGCAGTAGCAAAATTATAAAACGTGAAATTGGCAGTAGCAGTAGGACAGCAGTAGCAGTAGCAAAATTATAAAACGTGAAATTGGCAGTAGCAGTAGCTCAGCAGTAGCAAAATTATAAAACGTGAACTTGGCAGTAGCAGTAGCTCAGCAGTAGCAGTAGCAAAATTATAAAACGTGAACTTGGCAGTAGCAGTAGGACAGCAGTAGCAGTAGCAAAATCATAAAACTTGAAGTTGGCAGTAGCAGTAGCTCAGCAGTAGCAGTAGCAAATTTATAAAATGTGAAGTTGGCAGTAGCAGTAGCTCAGCAGTAGCAGTAGCAAATTTATAAAATGTGAAGTTGGCAGTAGCAGTAGCTCAGCAGTAGCAGTAGCAAAATTATAAAACGTGAAATTGGCAGTAGCAGTAGGACAGCAGTAGCAGTAGCAAAATTATAAAACGTGAAATTGGCAGTAGCAGTAGGACAGCAGTAGCTGTAGCAAAATTATAAAACGTGAATTGGCAGTAGCAGTAGCTCAGCAGTAGCAGTAGCAAAATTATAAAAACGTGAAGTTGGCAGTAGCAGTAGCTCAGCAGTAGCAGTAGCAAATTTATAAAACGTGAAGTTGGCAGTAGCAGTAGCTCAGCAGTAGCAGTAGCAAAATTATAAAACGTGAAGTTGGCAGTAGCAGTAGCTCAGCAGTAGCAGTAGCAAAATTATAAACGTGAAGTTGGCAGTAGCAGTAGGACAGCAGTAGCAGTAGCAAAATTATAAAACGTGAAGTTGGCAGTAGCAGTAGGACAGCAGTAGCAGTAGCAAATTTATAAAACGTGAAGTTGGCAGTAGCAGTAGCTCTGCAGTAGCAGTAGCAAATTATAAAACGTGAAGTTGGCAGTAGCAGTAGCTCAGCAGTAGCAGTAGCAAAATTATAAAACGTGAAATTGGCAGTAGCAGTAGGACAGCAGTAGCAGTAGCAAAATTATAAAACGTAAAATTGGCAGTAGCAGTAGACAGCAGTAGCAGTAGCAAATTTATAAAACGTGAAATTGGCAGTAGCAGTAGCTCAGCAGTTGCAGTAGCAAAATTATAAAACGTGAAATTGGCAGTAGCAGTAGCTCAGCAGTAGCAGTAGCAAAAATTATAAAACGTGAAACTTGGCAGTAGCAGTAGCTCAGCAGTAGCAGTAGCAAAATTATAAAACGTGAATTGGCAGTAGCAGTAGGACAGCAGTAGCAGTAGCAAAATTATAAAACGTGAAGTTGGCAGTAGCAGTAGCTCAGCAGTAGCAGTAGCAAATTTATAAAATGTGAAGTTGGCAGTAGCAGTAGCTCAGCAGTAGCAGTAGCAAATTATATAAATGTGAAGTTGGCAGTAGCAGTAGCTCAGCAGTAGCAGTAGCAAAATTATAAAACGTGAAATTGGCAGTAGCAGTAGGACAGCAGTAGCAGTAGCAAAATTATAAAACGTGAAATTGGCAGTAGCAGTAGCTCAGCAGTAGCAGTAGCAAAATTATAAAACGTGAAGTTGGCAGTAGCAGTAGTTTAGCAGTAGCAGTAGCAAAATTATAAACGTGAAGTTGGCAGTAGCAGTAGCTCAGCAGTAGCAGTAGCAAAATTATAAAACGTGAAGTTGGCAGTAGCAGTAGCTCAGCAGTAGCAGTAGCAAAATTATAAAACGTGAAGTTGGCAGTAGCAGTAGCTCAGCAGTAGCAGTAGCAAATTTATAAAACGTGAAGTTGGCAGTAGCAGTAGCTCAGCAGTAGCAGTAGCAAAATTATAAAACGTGAAATTGGCAGTAGCAGTAGGACAGCAGTAGCAGTAGCAAAATTATAAAACGTGAAATTGGCAGTAGCAGTAGCTCAGCAGTAGCAAAATTATAAAACGTGAACTTGGCAGTAGCAGTAGCTCAGCAGTAGCAGTAGCAAAATTATAAAACGTGAACTTGGCAGTAGCAGTAGGACAGCAGTAGCAGTAGCAAAATATAAAACTTGAAGTTGGCAGTAGCAGTAGCTCAGCAGTAGCAGTAGCAAATTTATAAAATGTGAAGTTGGCAGTAGCAGTAGCTCAGCAGTAGCAGTAGCAAAATTTATAAAATGTGAAGTTGGCAGTAGCAGTAGCTCAGCAGTAGCAGTAGCAAAATTATAAAACGTGAAATTGGCAGTAGCAGTAGGACAGCAGTAGCAGTAGCAAAATTATAAAACGTGAAATTGGCAGTAGCAGTAGGACAGCAGTAGCAGTAGCAAAATTATAAAACGTGAAATTGGCAGTAGCAGTAGCTCAGCAGTAGCAGTAGCAAAATTATAAAACGTGAAGTTGGCAGTAGCAGTAGCTAGCAATATAAACGTGAATTGGCAGCAGTAGCTCAGCAGTAGCAAATTTATAAAACGTGAAGTTGGCAGTAGCAGTAGCTCAGCAGTAGCAGTAGCAAAATTATAAAACGTGAAGTTGGCAGTAGCAGTAGCTCAGCAGTAGCAGTAGCAAAATTATAAAACGTGAAGTTGGCAGTAGCAGTAGGACAGCAGTAGCAGTAGCAAAATTATAAAACGTGAAGTTGGCAGTAGCAGTAGGACAGCAGTAGCAGTAGCAAATTTATAAAACGTGAAGTTGGCAGTAGCAGTAGCTCAGCAGTAGCAGTAGCAAAATTATAAAACGTGAAGTTGCAGTAGCAGTAGCTCAGCAGTAGCAGTAGCAAAATTATAAAACGTGAATTGGCAGTAGCAGTAGGACAGCAGTAGCAGTAGCAAAATTATAAAACGTGAAATTGGCAGTAGCAGTAGGACAGCAGTAGCAGTAGCAAATTTATAAAACGTGAAATTGGCAGTAGCAGTAGCTCAGCAGTTGCAGTAGCAAATTATAAAACGTGAAGTTGGCAGTAGCAGTAGCTCAGCAGTAGCAGTAGCAAAATTATAAAACGAGCATTGAGCATTGACATAAATAATACATTTTCAACAATTCATGTATTACAAACTTCCACAATATGACTATTTTTCAGCGTTAATTTTTAGTTAATACAAATTTATTTTATTTTGTTATTCAACATCAATTGGTAAAAAATAACACTATTAACTGGGTTGAGTAAAGCAGTCAATCTAACTTATGGGGACATGTTACAGAAAGAAGGAAGACAATGTTATATATATTGTTTTATCATATATGTAATTGTATTTTAGAGAAATTTTAGATTTACAACCGAAAGATCGGTTGCCTTCGTAATGCCTGCCGAACACTTCTGAATACTCCAGGTAATCGATTTCATGACCGAACATAACAAATTTTTATCAATAAATGATTTATATATGATGCACGTCTTTTTTCAAATTTACAAACTGGACAATATTTCTTTTTTTTTTATTAACGAGCAAACTTTAACTTTCAAAATGGACAGGTGCGTAATTCGACATATAATTTTCGACATTTTCACTTTTCATAAAATATTTCTGTAGTTGGTAGTATTAATCGGGTTCCATTTGTTTCCCAGCAAATCAGAAGTACTGACCTTTGGTTAATGCACATGCAAACGAAACATGATGAAAATTAATTTCTTTTAAAAAAAAACCAATTTTATGTTATTTTTTTAACTGTGTCATGTGTCAAGATATCAGATATGGTGTATTTCCAAATAACTGGTTTCTTACATTAGAGTAGATTGAATAGGACGGAGCTATGAAAAATGATACTCTGATGCTAAGATATTAATTATATCACTTAGGAATCGGCGTTGATAAGCAAGACATACAAAATACAGCGTTTTGCTTACTGTCTATTGCTTGCTGTGCATATTTTAAAGCAATAATATCAAAACATTCCGAATATTGTGATAACGTTACAACAAACAGAGTACTGTCTACTGCCTTTTACTAACTATTTTCTTCTTGTTTCAAAATAAAAAATCTATTGCAATCACATTGGTTAAAGAACTAATATATACAGTTGCCGAAATAGTTTTGTGTTTTTTGTATTTACTCATAGATAGCCAAGTCACAAATTAAAGGCAGCATCAATAAAATTTTTTTCTTGTTTAATTACCGTGCGCCACAACCGATAGCTTCTTTCCCCTTACTGGGCCACGCACGATACTTTACGGTGCCACACGCGGAATATTGGGAACAGAATTAATGCATTTTTTCCATCTTGCCCTTTATTATTTTCGGAACTTTACATTATGCTTGCTTCTATACTTTTGAATAAAACCTTGCGTTTTTCTGAATTCAATCATGCCCCTTATGATTTTTGAATGCACTTTCATGTAATTGCAACCCTTGTTGTTTTCCCTACTAAACCCATCAAACCCACATATTTTAATATGCTAATTGGTTTTAAAATTGCATCCTTTTTTTAAAGGACAACGGTTTATGTTTTGGTGTTTTAAATGAACATTCTTTTTAACTACATATGTAACATGGTAAGTTTATCTTTAATTTGCAATAAATCTGCCAACTTATATTGTCGACATTATGTCAAATTAAACTATTCATTTTGATTCAATAATTTTGCTGATTTTTTGATGTGTCTTTTTAAAGCATTCATATGGGGCTTCAAATATATTCACTGATTTACAAAATATACAATGCAATACATGATCACTGCGCATCGACCAACGGAAGATGACAACGATAAGCGATATTAAAATAGTTCGCATGTGACAGTAGGGCACTAAGCAGTTGGCAGTAAGCATAATGCGAGTTGCAAGCAAATATTTGTGTTCATATTATGAACAAAGTTGCAGGTGTCGCTTTGTCGGTACGTCATGCACCCGTTAATTTTCCGGATGATCCCGTATTTTGGCACGTTGGAGTAAACAAAGTTACGTCCACTTTATATAGGGGCGTAATACACAACAGTGTTTAGTTGGGGACTGACATGTAAATTTTACTAAAAACACAAGATAAAACACGATGCGACAGAACGGAAAAGTGCGTGTTTTTTGAAGATTCCGCCAGCATGTGGAAAAAAAGTTTTTATATGTCTCTAATAACTCATCCTACAAGTGGCAACTCATCTCTTATACAATTGTTTACACTTCTTTTTGAGCGTGTGTGATAAGTGAAAATTGAATTTTATCAAACTTAAGGTGGCACGAAGGTGACATGTGTGTGTTTTTTATTTATCTTCGTGCGCACGAGATACTGTGTCGTGGCCACGGGTTACTAAGTCGTGGCCACGAGATAGTTAAGTCGTGGGAACGAGATACTATGTTGTGGCCACGAGTTACTAAATCGTGGCCACCGAGGTAATTAAGTCGTGGGAACGAGATAATTTAGTCGTGGCCACGAGTTACTAAGTCGTGGCCACCGAGATAAATAAGTCGTTGGAACAAGTTACTATGTCTGGCCACGAGAAAGTTTAGTCGTGGCCACGAAAAAGTTAAGTCGTGCGAACGAGATAAATAACAATCAAATTAAACTATTTATATGAATTTTCCTAACAAGGATGCCCCGTAAAAGTGCCATTTATACAAGTTATTGATTGGTCAAAGATTTAGCGTCATTGTGACCCTGATTTCTGACCAAATTGCCTAAAAATAATTAGGTGTCATCTACTGATCTTTTTAGGTTATATAAACTAGGCTTATTCTTTCTAAATCATTCATCAGACAAGGATTTGGCATGAAAAGTGTCATGTTTATCTGACCTGTGACCTCAAACATCCTTATAGGATATCTACTGTCCATGGGCAATGTCCCTTCCCCAATAAAATAAACCAGGACTAAGTCCCTCTCAAGTTATGGTATAAACAATGTTAACAGCCTTTGTACGTACAAAATGACCAATTCTATCATAGAATTGTCCCAACAAATGGCTATAACTAAAGAGATAAATAAAAAACACACACATGTCACTTAGTTACTCGTGGCCACGACTTAGTACAGTAAAACTTGATTTTTTTTTTGTAAAAATAAAATAAATATAATTTGGCTTCACACAAACATTGTGCTTTAAATAATTTACACTGTAATTGGGCAGTATGAATATTCATGTATAGTGTTATTACAAAAATAAATATGGAAGTTTCTTTTAAAGACAGGCACAACTTTACATGACCCGTAATAAGGAAAGCAGATTCCTATACATTATGTGTATGTGTTTTTATCTAAATAAAACATATTTAGTAAGAATTTTATAGATTTTCAATAAATTTTCTGTGATAAAAATATATTACTGAAAGATGTGCATAGTATATCTTTAAGCACAAATGTATGTGAATGTGGTGGTGTGTGCGGGATGTCTGATCTATAATCAGACACACATTTGCCCAACATTTGTAATTGACTATGCACATGTCACAAAAATAAACAACTTCCTTCTTTCCTTATTATACATGTATATTTTAATGTGTTACATACCTATTCGCCACTATTAGTGACTGAGACATTTATTAAGTTAAAAGGCCAATTAATAAGTTTTGCTTTTCAATGTCCAAGTCATTAGATAAAGACCTTCGCAATCGTAGGCAGGTGCTTAACAACTGGATGACAACATTATATGTTTTGATAAGGGAGTACACTATGACCACTATTGCATGAAACTTACACGTATATATTCCATCCCAGCTGATCAAACGTATCTTTGGGGGTAGGTGCAGCCCTTAAGCCAAGGCCTGAATCCGCCACTGTACGTATAACTGCCCCATTGAAATAACTGTTTAGCGAGCATATTTTTTCTATTAGACTGTATACATATACATGTATAAAATTATATTGCAAATCCTTACTACTTGTATTTATATTCGTTCCACTGCAATTTATGTATGAAGCGCTTGGTACGCTATTTTATAGCATTGTCGCCCTCTGTATTTTAACGTATTACCACGATGGCCCTAACGGTATTCCGTAATATATACATGTACGGAAATTCCGATGATAGGCGAATCATGGAAAAAATCCGTTTGATATCGATAACAGAGTTCTCGCCCCTTAACAGTTCACAAAATCGCTAGACTATTGTTTAAAATTGTTTATCATAATGTAAGATGATCAAACATAATCCACAAAGCCTCAGACACCGAGCTTTATTAAGCATAAACACTGAATAATGGATATAAGCGAAAGCTAATAGTAATCACGCCATGCGAGCTGTAAATCAAATAAGTCCTATTTTAACAAAATCTATCAGGGAACAAAAAATAGTCAATTTTAAATGACTTCTACATAAAAGTAATACAAAACAAAAAAACTAAACCGTAAATGGTTTGTATAGAGCATGAAGAAAGGTAGCTTATACATAAAGGTATAAGACGTTAACATTTGAGTATTCCAAATGGCTTGTTCCAGTTTAATAGTTATCACTCAATGAAAGAATTGGTCACTCCGAAATGTTTGAATGAAATAATGAAAAATGGAATCCAGAATAATGCAACGTTTAAATATCATAAAGCAAGATGGAATCAATCATAATGCAAGTTCTAATGTCATGTAGCAAGATGGAATTAAGCATAATGCAAGTTCCAATGTCATCAAGCAAGATGGAATCAAGCATAATGCAAAGTTCAATGTCAAGCAAGAATGGAATTAAGCATAATGCAAGTTCCAAATGTCATCAAGCAAGATAGAATAAATGCCATTAAATTCTGTTTCCATACGATAGGTATTCTGCGGGCAATTTGACCCTGACCGGGATCCTCGCATGAATAGTTCGACCAATCGCAACTATCGGCCCTTTCCGCCAGTCTTCGGATAGGACCTCGAACACAATAGTATGAATACACAGAACGGATGCGGTATTTCGGTCCAACCTACGCTAAGAAACTAAACATGTAGAACAAATGGTAATTTAATGCTGGGGTATTGTTGACATGTTTTATTTCCAATATATGTAGTAAAAGTCCACCTAAAACAAGCGAATTTTATAGGTACAAAAGCAAACAATACATTATTTATATATTTTTATTATGGTTGTAGAAACGAAAGTACAAAAAAAAAAACCAACCTGTTGACATTTAGTCGGATTTTTTAAAATTGAAACGTCAAGTAAGGCATATTTAAATTACAAATTGTTGTCAGACATATTTCAAGCATAATAGTAACCGGAATAAGTGGTAGAACTACTTTTCGTATCCGTATTGTTCCGAGGTTATGCCGATAGATAATAGCCGGAGGCAGTTAAAATGTAGTTCGACGCCCCGTGTATGTGCCGAACTAAAGCGGTCAGGGGGCAAGCGTTTTTTTTTTGAAAAATCACTCGGTCACGGAGGCCCTTAAATGATCTATGGAAGAAAATAAAGAAGACCATTACACAGTTTTGTTTTTTAATCAGAAAGATATGTATAAAAAAACGTCATTTTCCAAAAGAATTGCGGCGTTTCCAGATCCGCAATTTGAAAAAGCACTTACAGCATGCATGAGTTCCTAAAATAATCCGGGGTAATGGCCATAATTATGAGAATATCCGGCAATTTAGAATCGGGCGAGGCGAGACATTCCGATGAGACACGAAGCGAGGCACGATATTGAAACACGAGATCTCGCAATGTCGAAGTATCCCGTACCCCGGATTTCAGAAATTAATTAATTTTTATTTCTTCTTTAGATAGGGCAAGTATGAATTGATTAATATTCAAGTAATGATTTCCTGAGGAGTTAGAATGCTTATTGTAACCCAAAGGAATTCGCGTTAAATGTGAAATAATGCGTCATAAAAGTAGCAAAATGTAAACAAAAGTAGTATTTTGACTTCAATTACAAAATTCTAAATCACTTCAACTGTGCAAACTGAAAAAAAGTAGCAGATGAAAAAATGCTTCAGGTAATTAGCCAATAGCCAATGAGTATATTTTTAGAGCTATAAAAGTATACCAAAAATAAAAAAGCTTTAATTTTGAGGAATACAAATAAAGCATTTTCAGGCATAATGGGCCTTTAAGTGATTTATGTAGACTATATAGGGAATTCCCTAACTTAGCGGTATATGACCTGGAACCAATTTCTTGTCTCGCGTCGACGAACGAGATGCGAAGCGAGACGCGAGAATTCAGCGAGATGCAAAACGAGTCATGATATTGTATGCAATTCAGTATCAACCGATTACGGTGTTCCGTTTAGACATAAGTAACATTTTTGTCTCCTTAACAAAAGCTGTGCACAATGGTAAAAAGGTGAAAATAAGATGGTACGATGATACGATGGTACGATAATAAATCGACGATTGATGGCGGAAAATGACACGTAATAGAGAAAATAATAATCGCGGTTTTTCATTATTCATGCCATCGCGTTTCATCATATCGTTCCTTCGTAGAAAAATTTTTCACCATCGGTTAAAAA
>NW_026856090.1:0-74426 GCF_026571515.1 Ruditapes philippinarum
TATATGTTATTGGCATTTTCCCGTAATATAATCCGGACTGCATTTGCCCATCAGTCAATGCCTAAATTAAGACTGAGTTGTATGTCCTTGACAATCCGGTATCGATTTCATTTCAAGCAAATAAATGCCATTTTTATTCACAATGATGGCAACTGTAATGAAAAGCTTTAGAACTGGTTTCTATACCACGTATGGCATACGACTGAGTGACCTTTTAAAGGAGAGTCTCTTTGGTTAACATATTTATACATATGATGTCACGCTAATGAGAAAATCTGAATCTCCTTGAGTATCATATCATTGAATGCCTCCCTTCCTTGTTGATCTTGGTTTTCATATTTAAAAAAAATATTATCCCACACAGTGGCAAAGAATGTCAGGGTCATAAGTAGACTAATTTTCAAGAGTTTACGTCAAGTATAATTATATCAATTTTTAGCGCAAAAAGTCTACACAAATTGATAGTTTCTTTATTTTAAACTATATTATAAAAATACAAACGTGTAATTTGGTTCATTTTAATATGAAAAGATAAGAAATTATAAGTTTATTAAATTATAATTTAACATTTTTGAAATTTAAAAAACAATATGACATTTAGATATTGAGATAAACATAACTGTAGTGTCGTGCAGACATTTCCTTGAAAAGGTATATATAGACATTTGTTAAAAACAATTAATATATCTGCAAATAACACCTTATTATATAAAAACTATGAAAATATCTATATAATTTAACCATTAAAACAATTCCACTTCACTAAAATATTATTTTGCACGTGTTACAGTATAAAATATATATTTACATTATTTAAGTATGTACCACTTTCACTCACGAGCAACATGAAAGTGTTAAAAATATGCAACATACTTTTATTTTTTACTCAGGACTTGAGTATAAAATATTATGCAGTTTGCATTCCCTTTTTTCAGATTAGAATACTTTATGTGTTGATAAATGTTTTATGTTAAGGTTCATTAATCCAGTGAAAAAACTTCCTTACTAGCATGGAAAAGACAATAATTATTAATTGTATTCCCAAATGCGGTGGATAAGTAGAGCACGAAGTCTTCCAGACAACTCCTGTTACCAGAAACATTTGAGCCGCGTCACGACAAACCTAAGATAATGGGTTTGCGACCAGCATGGATCCAGACCAGCCTGCGCATCCGCGCTTTCAGTTTCTTTACTTGTTATAGGGCCTGTAAGCGAACAGCATGGATCCTGATCAGACTGCGCGGATGCGCAGGCTGGTCTGGATCCATGCTGGTCGCAAACACACTATGTTGGTTTTGTCGTGACGCGGCTCAATTCTGGGTAACGAGATAATTGTGCTGTCAAAATGTTGCGTTCGGGGACACACTTTGATGATATACATAAACCATTTTAATATAAGTATACCATTTCCATACTCGTATAATATGGCAATTACAGATGAATTAATGTCTCCTGCATACATATGAATTATAACAATAATGAAAGCAGACAATGCCGCCCGGTTTAATGAATTAGGCTTAGAGAAATTCAACTAGGAAACCTATGCAGCTTGCAATAGAATTTTGTTCATTTGAAGTAAGAAAAGCACAAGTTGTACCTATTTAAATTGTTCTTTGTGTGGTTAAATGATATCAATTTTGTTTTAAATATTAAGTGATTTAATAATTAAAATGTGTTTGCCATAAAAACTTGTACATCTTTGAAAAGCATTTGCAACATTTTCTCAGTAAAGATCTTTCAGATTTATAGTTTAGCTTATTACATATTAGTACATGGGAATAATTAAAATATCAATGGGAAATAAACACAAACATATTTAGTTTTATTGCCGAAAAAATGACTGCTTTAAATTTTTGTATTTAAGGTAAACATCTTAAGAACAACGCATGTTTATGGACTGGTCATTACTCATTGTCAAGTAGAACCGTATTTTCGTGTAAATACAGAAATTCTGTATTCTTTTGGCATACAAAAAATTGTACAATACGTCTTCCGTTGTTTCCGTGATTGATAACATACAGCTTGTTCGTGATCTGCCTGGTCATCTACTTATCATTTGTATCGTCAATAATATGTATATCTTTAGAGGAGAAGAAGAGCAATGGGTTTTACAAATATATATGCTTTCAATAATCAATAAAGAAATTTCTGATTTTTTATTAACATTGTATTTTCATCGTAGAATAATCGTAACATATCAAGGACAATAATTTGTATTGCCTTTCTGCGAGAGAGGAGTATGGTGTCAATCACGAATAAAGAAAACCATAAAATACATAGTATAAGAGATAAGAAGTACAATATTTGTTCAGAATCAGGATTGTGTTTGTCAATGAAAGAAAAATATGCCAGAAAACTATTTTCCCAGTTTTTCATGTCACTTGATGTTTGTGTAAAAATTTGTAAATATGTTAAACAGATTTTTTCCAAATTTTACCAGTACTTTTTCATGTTAAATTTTAAATACTGCTTAACCGGTTGCTAGAGGGCGTGAGGGTAACTTAAACAGGCTAAAATAAAACCCAAACCCAATAAATTTTTCAATTTTTGTCGTTTTGGGAATTTTTTAGGATTTTTTTCTTTTCTTTTTTAAATGTAAAAACAACTAAATTGGGTGGCAGTACTACATTTTAAAAAACGTTATTTTTCCCCAAAAGGGACCAAAAGTTTTAAACCCGCCAAAACAAGGCAAGTTATCTATAAGTAATTTTCGGGGGTTTTAGTATTTTTTTCCCAAACATTTTCTTTCGCGATTTTTTTTTATTGTTTTTAAATAAAAACAGAGACAGTGCTTTTTTTATGTGTACCTATGTATCTATCATTTGTACTTGATATTATATCGATGTGAATTTGGTCAAAGATCGTTACTTACTTAAATAAAGATGAGTTAAGCTGAGTTGAGTGTTTTACAATAAAATGTTAACACACAAAACTTACTTTCATTAAAATACATTTTGTCATTTTCAACTATATATTCAGAAATGTTTGTATGATTTTATAAACATAAATGTTTAAATTTTTACTTTCCATTGTGGAAGCTGCTATTTTGCTTGGTTGCTTTTTCATAAACATTTGCTTACATTTACATATCATTCATCATCTGCGAAAAATGTAAATTAAAAAGCTTAACGTTGATTTGAAGGACTGTCAAACAGAAGTAAATGAGGTGTAAGAGCTACGGAAGCAAATGTAAATGGTGTAATTCATCTAGAAACTATTGTCATATTAAATGTATGACAAATCAATGTTTAACTCAAACGACAAAAGAATTATTACGGTATTAATTTTGTATTTTGATAATCTATAGTTGACGATAATGAATTATCATGCACGTTTTGCACTATACATGGCCTTTAAAGACAAGTGGTCTTTATTCGCAGTTTACTTAATTGTCTTTTATAAATGAAGGTTTGTTAAAAAGTTGACTTTATTTACATGATGGCCTTGTTCTTACGTAGTCTATATCACAAATGTGACTGTACTGATAAACAATAGAAATGCATCATTTGGATTTTTGTTTAAATTTTTGCTTGAAAAAAGAATGTTAAAAGTTCAAAGTAATTTAGAATGAAAATTTATATTGGAAATAATATTATATTGTTTTAGAAATTAATTATCTGCTGTATAAAAATATACGTTATATTGGATCATGTTTCTCACACTTGCCAACAACTTCAATGTAAAATTCTTTCATAGTTATTTGTTATGTCTAATACTATATACTATCAACGTTATTATTCATTAAATATTCATTAAATACCTTTCATTATTGGCTTATTCCCTTCAAGAACAAAAGGCAACAGGTGAAAAGGTAAACAAATTTGCATAATTTCTTCAAAATACTAAATCAAATTGATTGTTAATGGCAAAATATGGTAATAATAAAAATGAAAAAAAAAAGCTGAAATTTTAAAAGGGTTGTGAATAAGCATAGAAGCTTATATATATAAATGTTGATATATGTACACTTACAAATATTGAATGTAATTTTGCAGTTCCTATGATGGATTTAATGGAACTGGAAAAAAGAACCATGCAAAAATTCTTGCTACAATCATGGATTTCATATACGGTACAAATGTGAACATGTACATACATTAATATGTATTCGGTTTCCTATTTTAGATTTCGAACGAATTTCATTGTTTTATCAACACATATAATAAAGTCAATTAGAAGGTTTTTTACTATGATTTTATGCTATTTATGCTATTTTATTAACGTATCTAGTTAAGCCAAAGACTTTTCATCTAGAACCCGACAAAAAATGATGATTCATACACACACAGATTATTTTACACTAGAATAAGGGATACAATCTTACAGACTCCCTTAATGAATAAAAATAATAAAAAAATAAATAAATAAATAAATAAATAAATAAATAAATAAATAAATAAAATAAATGAATGAATGAATAAATAAATGAATAAATAAATGACAAGCAAAGAAAGCAACACAACACCTCAGCTCTGGTGTTTCATGTTATATTCTTTTTTTTTCCAATTTATGGTGGCTGATTGAGGTCGAGCCATATTTACATTAAAATTTTCCTTTTTTTCTTATAAAATTTATCTGAAACATTTCAAATATTTAAAAAATGACCTTATTATAAACTAAACAAAATTTCTTTAAGTGATCTGAAGGAAACAATTATCTAAACTTTTATAGGTATGAAATATGTAGTTCATAGATACTGCTGTTTAAGATTTAAACATTAACATACCATTCGAACAATATTAGATTTAGACATAGTATAGGTTTTATTTTTTTGACGTTATTATAAACATTTCGAGACCCAGCAGATTATCTTGAAAAAAGGTATTTGTATAAAACTTAAACATAATCCGTTTACAGAATAATTTCATGAAATGTTTGCAATTTGAACGTGATAAATAGCATATTTTAAAGAATTGACAATAGAATTCAGAAATGAAAAATGGTTTAGAAATATGCAACTATTTATATTTCAATAGTCGAAACATAGTACAGCTGGTCGGATTAAAGTGATGACACGTGTTAAGGTTTATGTCTCTTAACTATAAATAGAATCAAGTGTTTTTTTTTCTCTAGAATTGTGTTTTATCTGTTTCATAACGTGTATAGAAAAAAAGAATTGGCAATAACGTTTTTACAATGGATTACTTTGTGTTTCTTTTGATGCATGACAAATTTTATGATCTGAAAAGTCAGGTAACAGTGTACAGAATGAAGCACCATGCGTGATTAATCTTAGTCTAACAACACATGTGTGAAATATATAGGGGCAAGGCTTTGCAATGACGTCATCACTACATCTCAATTGGCGTCAATAACTTAACTAGTATTTCACCGTCTGTCTTGACTGGCCTTTTATTTTCTTTTTTATTATTTCTGAATATTCTACTTTTAAGATTTATATATTTATATAATAGTATGTATCCATAATGGCTTAATTAATAACTAGACAAGAAAAGCAATAAATTCATCTACAGTTAACTTTTTTTTTGAATATTGTTTTGTTAATTTGTGCGAGGAAGAAAGGGGGAGGGGCGAGTCTGTAACAGCCGACCGTTCAAAAATTGGTATCTGGTTAATTTTCTTACGAATTGAAATGCTGTTAGAAGTTTGGAGACGAAAGTTCATGTTATGAAACACCGCAGAACAACATGGACTAAAATATTATTCTGTCAATTGCTGTCAGATACTGCTGTTACTAGCCGCTGGAATTGACAGCAAAACGTCCAATAATTAAAATGATTGCGACAAATCTTATTTGTGAATTATTGACGGAATAGCATGGATTTATTGTTTTATTTTTACTTCCTATGTTAAAAAAAATTGGACTTTACAATCTGGATTAACATGTTAAAGCTCTCCGCAATTATATACGTAAAAGGTAATAAGGTTTTCTCTATTTTAAATTGTATCGGAAGTAGTCTATTTAAGATTATAAATTACATATATTTTTTTTATATATTTTATATTTTCTAGAAGCAACAATTACTTCATACATACCACTTGCCTCTCACCGCTGTGGGTTCGAAGCCCGACAGGGACTTCGGATTCTTTTATGTGAGGAAGCTATCCAGCTAGCTTACAGAACGTCGGTGGTTCATCTCAGGTACCCATTCGTGCCTGAAATAATGCACGGAAGGGCACCTGAGGTCTTCCTCCACCAGTAAAGCTGGAACGTCGCGATATGACCTATACTATGTCGATGTGACGTAAAACCCAAAACAAACAAACAAACTTCATACATGTTAATTGGCCCACTTAGCCTAAAACTTGCTATTTTTTTGCTAAATTTTATTTCATAAAAAAACTTTTTATTTTTAATGTAATTTTACAGGTTCCTTTTGGTACTTGAATCTACCTTCTTATTTTGTTATTTTGTTTTGCAACCTATTTCTCACATACAGTGATACAGTGATGTATTTTTTCATGTGATAACCATTTAGCAAGCTCCTAATCTATCATCAAGATAGTTTTTAAGCGTATTTTTCTTCTGTTTTCTTGGGAAACGAAAATATAGTAATTTCTGAGGCTTAATGTACCTTTAAACAAACGTTTTTTTTTTAAAACTTATAAATTATTTATGCAGACGAGTGTTTTGTTTCTTTTTTTTTTCAAATCGAAGCTTTTTATATATACTGAAAGTAATTATGTATCAATTTATGTACGACACTAACGTATTAAAAATCTGTATTTAATGTTTTTATGTGCTCAGATGTTACCGTTAATGTATATAAAAATAAATCTCTATGGAACTATATAATTATTATCAAAAGAAATAATGTGGAAGATGAAATAAATTATAATTCCGGTGAGATAGATTATTATACCGTTTTACAAATTTATAAGTGATATTCGCTTTCAATATCGTCGTAAATTTTACATTATAAATCACAAAAACAAAGTAGGTAATTAGTTTTCTGTGGTTTTATATGTACATTGTATATATAACGAATTAAAAACAGACACACATATTTAAAAACTGTTGCAAAGGAATAGCGAAACCTTCCTCAGATATATTTACAAAAGTATATTTTCCTAGAATAATACGCAAACTTTCGATATGAATAAACTTTAAAAACTAACACTCACACTCTGGAGAAGTTCAGTTCATAAAATTACTTTATAAATACAAGGAGGAAAAAAGAAACGCTTTTTTCTTTTCATTTTCTGCATAAAAGTAAGGAAAACTATATCACATGGTAATTTAATTCTAACAACAGTCTCTTCGGTATTTTTCACGACATTTTGTTTATTTACAGACAGATGTGTGTGCGCAATAAATTAAGCAAAATGGATTATTCGGAATTGTGCGATAAATGCAGCTGCATTAGCTCTAATTAACACTCGACAAGATTGCCTGATTAAATCAAGATTATATAAAAAAAGAAGAAAGAAACACATTCGACATGCATTTAGTTAGTTATTGAGAAACAGAGTTAACTGTTATATCATTTATCATATTTGCACAATATTACATTTAAACTGAAATATATTTTGGTTACTTTTGTACAGTTTTTTATTGTTTTTAAACATTGAATGACCGTAAAAACAAATAATGACATAGTAGCATTCAATGTTAATAAATCACTATAAAAAAAATACAAATTGTTTTGCGAGTACAATCCTTGTATATTTTCCCTGAGTCAGCCGAGTACTAAATACAAATAAATGAAGTAACAAAACTCAGTTCACGCTTCTAGACTTTAATGTATCAGTTCCCCCCCCAAAAAAAAAAAAAAAAAAAACAAACATTGTTTTACTGTTTATCGTTGGTTTTGCAAAAAGCACTATCAATCCCAAGGAATATATATAGTCATGCATTTGCTCTGCATGAATAAATATGCTTCCCAATACTAAAGCTTGAAAGTCGTCACATGACCTTTTACTAACATGGTTCGACGTAAAACCTGATTAAACAGAAAGAAAGAAAATCAGACATTACCATTTGACGTAAAGCAGCGCTTATTAATATCATGAGTACGTCATCCATGACGTCATGCAAATCTCTATTCATTTTGCTTTCTTATTTGCTATATCATTTTTTCTTTGAATATACAGAAAAGATATATCACACTTAATTTTAAACAGTGTTATATGACTTAAAACTCACTGATATCTTTTTATATCTTGAAACGAATGTAATGAAAATTCAAACATTGTGTTCGAAGTTCATATTTGACGTTTTGCACAATTTTTCTTAACTGGTTTGAATAACATGCCATACAAGTTTAAGGTTTTGATCCGCAGTTAGAAAGTTTTAGAGTAAATTTCAAATATTCATGCTAGAAGATTATGTAGATAATGTCATTTTCGCTTTTTTAACATTTATCATTATTTTGAGTCAGTATTAAATGTTAAGAACATAAATTTGTTTATATTTAAAATGTTTACTTTCAGAGCTTATGGCTATATGTTAAGAATATACATGTATATACATGCGCATGACGTATAAATCTATAATGCTCAAAATACATATTATTTTATTAATAATATAAATACATGTACTTAATACATGTAGTACATTGAACGGTGCAATTAATTAAAATTTTATGTAGTATCTAACACAATAATATATCTGTTTTTGTTTTGTTTTTCTTTTAATCAAATGACAAAATACATAATAGTCTCTTTTCTTTCTATTAACTAATCATTTTGATATCAACGATACATATACAGATAAAATAATAAAAAAAACACCTTCACCTAGGAAACATCTTATTAAATTAAAAAATATCGGAGAGAAAAAAGTCGTACCACATTTTGAAACCAAGCTACTGTTAAAATCTATTCAGTTTCCTTGAACGAGCAATTTATTTGTTTGAATGTTTTTTTTTTTTTTATCGACTGGCAAATAAATCATCCACCTCGTATCTTGCAGACTGCACGTGCTCCGATTTGTCATTTCTTTTATGGTTTATGTCAATAGAAATAAATTTTCTATTCTGAAAACTTGACATTAAACAATTAATTGTTCTAAAACAGAATTAGAACAGATTGTTAAAGATTGGCAGTAAAATTTAACAATTAATTGTAAATAAAATGATTCTTCTTATTTCAGATTTAAAAGACAGAATTAAAATTTTAACCTCATGTCACAACGAATAAATGTCATTATTTACAATGAATGAATGTAAATATTGTACTATTAAAGAATGTGATTAATATACTGCAGATAAATGTTATTATTTAACCAAAAATAAATGTCATTATTTTACTTTCATATTCATAAAGGCCTATTATGACCCTGAAAAACTATCATTTTTTTTCACTCAAAAGACTTTCTGTTTTTTTGGTATCTTATTACAGTTTCAAAAAATACTCATTTGTCATATACACGAACTATCTGTGCTCCTTTTGTTATGTTGGAAATTGGTAAAATTATAGTTAATTAATATTTTGTATGGAAGTTAAAATACTACTTTGTTTACATTTTGCCACCTTAAAGACACATAACTGCACATTTAGCGCTACTTTCTTCAGCTGTTGAATAACTAATATGCTCTTTATCCATTATCAAAACATAATTAAACCCATGTTTGTTATTTCTTAAGAATTTAATAAATATGGATTTCAGAGACAAAATGTTCCTTTCAGCTATGCTAAGTTATGCATAAAAATGAATTAAAAATGGAAGAATCATTCATATATGTTTCATATTAAAATTTTAAATACAACTGTACCAAATTAAGTGTGCATAGATCTAAGTTTGAATGATTACTCCTCCCCTGATATTTCTTTTACAAAAAATAAGTGTTGATATTTGCTGGAATTCAATACAAATATTCTAAATTGTCTAGTTTCTATAAACAAGAAGTATTTCTTTTTTTTTTGCGACGCGTCTTTAATTGGGAATCCATTGTAGATAGACAAATACTATCACATGTTACCTATCATTATTGTTTATACGTATTCAAGGTGTATCAATATAAAGATAGATGGAAAGTATGTCTCGTTATTTGAGATTTGTGTTAAGGTTCATTAATTTAATTGCAAAAAATAGTACAAAGTAACTGATTTCGTTCGTGTGGAATGTTTTAAGTACATGTCTTGATATACGAATACGCTATATTCTCATCTTATTGCATTTCATCTGTTCCTTTTTTACACCAGGGGTCAAATCCATCTCACCTGCAGAAGCGAAGAGATGCATTGATTCTAGTAATTTAAACCACACCTCTCTCAATTACGCAGGGATGACCGGTAGCTGCAATTTTCATTCCTCAACTTCTAAAGGCAACAGCAATTTAATAAGGAATATTCCAATTCCCATTCGAAATTGGTATTTTTCAAGCCAAATCTGTTTAAACTGGTGTTGGAAATGCTCAGTCCAAAGTATGCAAAATAATGAACAATTTAAATCAATGATTGCCAGACTTTGCTCATCAGAATATATGTTGGAAAATAATGAATGAAATAGTTTGCACAAAGAATTACCATGTTCTGTGAGAAGAAAATGATATTTCACTTTTTTAGATCTGGTCATTTTGAAAATTTGAGTAAATCTGTTGAGGAAACCATTGTTTTGACTGTGAATGATGAAGTAGTATAAAAAAATACCAACATTAAATGTGTCAGTATTATATTTTAGTTCTGGTGCTCATAAAAGGGTTAATTGGTGTTTTAATTGCAGTAAGGAGCGTTAATTTCATTCTACCTACCAAATTTGAAGTTAATCCGATATGGAAAATATCGTTTTGTTTGTTAATGATGAACGACGGATACATCGGCTTTAGCTTGGTCCTGGCGAGCCTTCAGTTTAGAAACATAATTATTGCTTCACTATTTTGCTAAACCAAAGTGTACAGCCAGTTAAATTCTAATTATTTCAATCAATATAAATTGAACTGATTTACTCTTTTCAACAGAAGTGATTACAATAGGTGTTTGTGAAATGTTTCTGCGCTCTTCCGCGTATAATGATCTGCCGTTTTGTATTAAAAACGTTCGTATATGTTATTGGCATTTTCTCGTAATATAATCCGGCCTGCATTTGCCCATCAGTCAATGCCTAAATTAAGACTGAAGTTGTATGTCCTTGACAATCCGGTATCGATTTCATTTCAAGCAAATAAATGCCATTTTTATTCACAATGATGCCAACTGTAATGAAAAGCTTTAGAACTGGTTTCTATACCACGTATGGCATATGACTGAGTGACCTTTTAAAGGAGAGTCTCTTTGGTTAACATATTTATACATATGATGTCACGCTAATGAGAAAATCTGAATCTCCTTGAGTATCATATGTGAAGTTACTGAAATAAATGTTTTTTTTTCTTTCTTATGATGATAGCTTCACTAGATATACCGGTAATTTAAAAGTTAATGCGGTCTGAATGTACTAAACATGGACGAAAATAGAATGGTATTGGTATCATTGAATGCCTCCCTTCCTTGTTGATCTTGGTTTTCATATTTTATAAACTTTATCCCACATTGTGGCAGAGAATGTCAAGGCGTAAGTTGACTAATTTTCAAAAGTATAATTATATTATGTTCTAACGCAAAAAGTCTACACAAATTGATAGTTTCTTTATTTCAAACTATATTATAAAAATACAAACGTGTAATTTGGTTAATTTTTATGAAAAGATAAGAAATTATAAGATTATTTAACCGTGATTTAACCTTTCGCTTTTCTTTGAAATTCAAAAAAGTTACATTTAGATATTGAGATAAGCATAACAATCCTGTCGTGCAGACCTTTCATGAAAAGGTATTTCAAAAATTAATGTATAGACATTTGTAAAAACCAATTTATATTCCTGCTAAGTAAACATTTTGATTACTATTTGAAAATAATTGATCAAAATATCCATTTGATTAACGATCACAGCAATAGCATTTTACAAAAAAAAATTGATGTGTTTCACGTTTTTTTTCCATGTGTTAATAATACAATATAAAATATATATTCACATTCTTTAGGTATGTACATTTTTCCGGATCAACATAAAAGTGTTAATAATTCTGCAATATACTTTTATACTTTTTAACTTAGTTCTGGAATACAAAATATCATTATGCAATTTGCATTCCCTTTTTAAAATTGGAATTATTTATATGTTGGTTAGGTTTTATGTTGACGTTCATTAATCTAGTAAATATACCTTCTACTTACATGGAATAAAACATTATTAATTGTATTCCCAAATGCGGTGAATAAGTAGAGCACGAAGTTTTCTAGACAACTCCTGTTACCAAAAACAATTTAGTCGTTAATGTCACACTGCTGCGTTCTGGGACATACTTTGATGATAAACATAAACCATTTTAATATAAGTATACCATTTCCATACTTGTATAATATAGCAATTACAGATGAATTAATGTCTCCTGCATACATATGAATTATAACGATAATTAATGTAGACAATGCCGCCCGGTATAAGGAATAAGGTTAAGAGAAATTCAACTAAGAAATCATGCGTATTTTGATAAAATTTCTCCAATTGTAGTAAGAAAAAGCACAAGTTGTACCTATTTAAAATGTTCTTTGTGTTGTTAAATTGTACCAATTTCGTTTTTAATAAATGATTTAATAATTAAAGAATTATTTGCTATAAAATCTTGTACATCTTTGATGAGCATTTGCAACATTTTCTCAGTGAAGATCTTTCAGATTTATAGTTAAGCTTATTACATTTTAGTACATGCGAATAATTTAAATGTCAATTGGAGCTTAACAAAAACACATTTAGTTTTATTGCCGAAATAATGACTGCTTTAAATTTCTGTATTTAAGGTCAACATCTTAAAAGCAACGCATTTGTATGGACTGGTCATTACTCACTGTCAAGTAGAATCGTATTGTCGTGTAAATACAGAAATTCTGTATTCTTTTGGCATACAAAACATTGTACAATACGTCTTCCGTTGTTTCCGTGATTGATAACATACAGCTTGTTCGTGATCTGCCTCGTCTCCTAGTTATCATTTGTATCGTCAATAAAAATGTATATCTTTTTAAGAGAAGAAAAAGCCATATGTTTAACATATATATGCTTCCAATGGTCTATAAACTTTGAAAGAAATTTCTGAATACTAGTACTAGTTTATCTTATTAACATCGTATTTTCATAGTGGAATGATCGTAACATATCAAGGACAACAATATTGTATGCCTTTCTGCGAGAAAAGAATATGGTGTCAATCACAACAACGAATAAAGAAAATCATAAGATACTGCAGTATAAGAGAGAAGTACAATATTTGTTCAGAATCAAGATTGTTTTTGTCAGTGAAAGAAAAATAGGAAGCAGACATATGTTCAGTGTTCATGTCACTTGTCGATGATGTAGGAATATGTCATTACTGTAAAACAGAACTTATGACAATACTGTAAAACTTAACTTATGACATTACTGTAAAACAGAACTTATGACAGTACTGTAAAACTGAACTTATGACAATACTGTAAAACAGAACTTATGACAATACTGTAAAACAGAACTTATGACAATACTGTAAAACAGACTTATGACATTACTGTAAATTTTAAACTGAACTTATGACATTACTGTAAAACAGAACTAATGACAATACTGTAAAACTGAACTTATGACAATACTGTAATACTTGAATAAAGACAAGTTTAGCTGAGTTGAGTGTTTACCATAAAATGTAAACACGCTAAACTTACTTTGATTAATATACATTTTGGCATTTTCAACTGTATTTTCAGAAATGTTGGTATGATTTTACAAACATTAATGTTAACAATTTTACTTTCCCTTGTGGAAGCTGCTAACTTGCTTGGTTGCGTTTTCATAAACATTTGCTTACATTTACATATCATTCATCATCTGCGAAAAATATTTATTAAAAAAGCTTTACAGTGATTTGAAGGACTGTCAAACAGAAATAAATGAGGTGTAAGAACTACCGAGACAAATGTAAATGAGTAATTCATCTAGAAACTATTGTCATATTAAATGTATGACAAACGAGAACAGATTTAAAGTTTTGTTTATCGCAAACGATGAAAGAATTACTACGGTATTAATTTTTTCCTTTTAATAATCTATAATTGAAGACAATGAATTATAATACACGTTTTGCTGTTCCTGTGAAATGCAATTAGAAGCATTGAATGAAAAGTAGTATTTTCAATTTAAAAACTGAAACCTAGAATTTTCATTTGTCATTAGACTACGGTAGCATATTTGAATTACGTTCCAAATCTTTTAACCTATTCGAGGATAAGAAACATTATATTGTTCCCTAAATAAATAAAAGTTTTTCATTCGAAAGAAATGACTCACAATGCATTTAATGAGTACCATGTCTGCTCAAATTTGTAACTTTGATGTTACGATAAATAAAATCTTCCTGGTTGTAAAACTGTTCTGGTTGTAAAATTGTTTTGGCTGCTCTGTCTGGTAAGTTTATTGTTATAACCGTGTTGGTAAAATAGACATTGTTACCATGTTATGTCTATCAAATTACACATTCCGATATAAATTTTCTGTGATTGATAAGCTGAAATTAACACACGGCTGTAGTAGTTTGTTTGTCAATTAAACAGAGATCCATCAAACTGTTCTTTTGAGGTTATGGTGGTTTATAAACAATTGTTAATTGCTGATAATAAAACGACATTACAAAAACAATAAATTGCCATTAAAACGCAATATTTTTGAATAAAAAAAAACAATTATTTGTAGGATCACAATATATTGACGTGACATGCATTTTAAACATGCTAAATGAATTTGTGTTTGTTATATACAATCCATTCTCTCATATGTCTTCCAATCTGCTTAAAGTAGACAACAATACTATCTCTTATAAAACAAATTTTCTTGATTAAACCTTAATTACATTTTAAAAGGGACATTGTTGTTCTAAAGGAACAGTCTTTAAGCAAATGATAAAGAATATGATATTATTCCATCACATGTCTGCCCAAATGTACTAGTTTACAATATTTTGTCATTTTAGAGAACATTTAGTTTAAAGTGTCCAAAGGTATCATTGCAAGTACGTAACAAAAACTTTTTCAAGTATTTTTTAAATTTGGTACATTTGTCATATTTTCTGAAAGTAATACCTTTCCTTTGTTATTCAATATGATTCTAGTAGCAGTTTAATTTAAATGAATCCCACTAAGATATGTATCAAGTTTATTTTTTGAATTTATATGTTTTTAGA
Source organism: Ruditapes philippinarum (assembly GCF_026571515.1). Lineage (NCBI taxonomy): Eukaryota > Metazoa > Mollusca > Bivalvia > Venerida > Veneridae > Ruditapes > Ruditapes philippinarum. The sequence goes on from NW_026856090.1 coordinate 15,151, forward strand.
TTTGATCATCTACCATCATCTTCTTCAAATTTTATCTTCTTCAATCTAAATCATCTGTTGGAAAAAGGCCTTTTATAAGCATTTAATGCTTTCGGATCTGATTTTTTTACAGCATTGTATTTTGTTATTCATTGTTGTATGTAAAATGCATGTTTTTGCAAAAATGTTTGAAATAAAATAAGTTTAAACTAAACTACCATCGTTATTAAAGTTACATTAAATAAATATGTAAAAATATTTTGCCGTCGGCCTAAAAATCAAACATTCTACAGATTCATTAACCTGTTTAATATTTTTGTTGTAAATCTCATCAAATATTGTTCACAAATTAGGATTTTAAACAGGAAACCCCACGGTAACACTAACGTTCGTATAAGTTCGTATACGAATTTTAACATGCAAATGAAGACTATAATGAGCTCGTGTATGCGCTACGTCACAGTTTTATAGTTGCTATCCGGAACACAGCAAATGTTATATTTTCTTGTGCAAACACACTTTTACCGTTTAAGCTTCACGGTGCACTACACCTGGGGTTCAGTAAAAGTAATCATCTCGTAAAAAGATTAAATTTGTATGAAAACATCCGTTACGATGCGGAAATATACCGTTAAATTAGGACTGTCCCTTATAGTCATGTTTGTTGATTTAATACTGATGTACGGATGATCCGAAGGCGGAGTTTCTCATGCAAACAGAAATTGTACCTCCCATTTCGCCACAATGAGGTTACCTATTTTATGCTTATAAAACTCATTTTGGTTGTTTGGACACTAAAATAAGACCTGGAGTCGATATAAAACCCAATGTATTAATGAAATGTCGCTAATTAGTTTTTTATGAAATTTATTAAATGTAACTTTAAGTTCAACATTACAATATTCTGATGTCTAATATCATATAATTTCTAGATCATTATAATTTAATGTGCGAGTGCATACAATAGCGACTGTCTGGTGTCCAATTATCCACACTCTTATTTTATCAATTGATGTATTAGTTTGTATTATATTGTACTATATTATGTTGTAGTATATTGAGAATGCAACAAAAAGGACAATGGCATTCAATGATCAAAGCACTAATGAGTATAGCAATGAAGTAGTTACAGTCTTAAATGACGACATTAACTTCATGATATTTATAGATAAGAAACATTTCAAAAATGAAAATGTTGGAATTTTCGTTAAAGCATAAAGATTTATAGTAATTTTTATGAAAATTTTAATTTTGAACATGTTTAAAAAGTAAAATATTGTAAACTGATCAAAAAGATAATACATCACTAACAACCCATGTAAAGTACCCAAAAAAGAGGTCTAATATGCAAAAAATAGCTTTTACAAGGTTAAATATGCAATAGAAATATGGTGAAAAGTACTGCAAAATCGATAATAAATCGCACATAATATGGAATTATTACTTTTATCTTGAACTGTTGTTGAAATATTTTGGTTAATCCCGAGGCATTAAGCTTTAACTGTAACAGCAAACATAGCCTATAAACATAATACCTATTCACAATTGTTACGCTTTGTGAGTGAGCCAAAATCCACCTACGAATGTTAAACACCATACAAAAAATATAAATTTGTCGAAACTGAGTTATAACATTATGTTCCTATCATATAATTTGAAGCAATTCGGTGATATTTATGATCGCTTCATAATTTTCTCGGAACATGCAAATCATCTATTTATTGTTATTGCCAGCCATCAATCACACTACTGGCATTTCACAGATTGCACGTGCTATGCAGTGATTTGTCATTACAATAACGCTTATATCAACAGCAGCATGATTGCATTGTGTTTTCTTAGAAATCATGACTCATTCAAAGGTTTTCAAAATATAATAGATTGTTTAACCGCCCAAACCAAGAAAAATAAGAAAATAAAACACAACAACAAAAACAGCAAACCCCACAAACAAACAAACACACCAAAAAACAACAAACAAATAAACACAGAACAACAGCAACATCACCGAAAACCCACAAAAACAAGAAAACAACACTAAAAGCAAAATCAGGAACACATACTTGCACAAGTTGCTCAGCAAATTCAACAATATATTATTATATTTAAATTCTTAAGGATATTTGTTTCGTTGTGATAAAATAAAAATTAACCATGTAGATCAGCATCTATAATTTTTATTTCTCAAGAAATTTGTAAATGAACATATGATAAAACATATATTATTAACATGTATAAATATAACAAACGAAAAGCTATCTTAAAGACGTGATTTTTTCTTAACAATAACAATTGTTAATGTTTTATGCTTAGTTTACTACAATCGTTGATATTATTTATAGATACTTCATGTAAAAGAAATCTATTTCTTTCTAAAGTCTCCGAGCTTTCCGAAGTCACCGAGGTTAATATCATATTTATCTTGATAACAATGTCTATTTTAAGACATGTCTTCTCAATCTGTTGTACGTAGACTAATCACCGATCGTCTTTGTTAATTTTGAAATTAAATCACAATCGTTTTTCATCCTTTAGCAGGTGTGGCAAGAAATATTCATGTTCGTTTCTTGCAATGGTGTTCGTGTCTTAAAATGGCTACAAAAAATGTGTACATCTCGTATATACCAAAGCTAATAACAAAGTACTCATTTTTTGTCTTTGACCATTATTCACAAGGGAAATGTTTCATTCAAACACTAATTAATCTATCATAATTGATGCAAAACTGATTTCGTTCTGAGTGGGATGATATATTCTTAAATAATATATTCACATCGTATGATAAACACTCGACTCAGCTCCACTTATCTTTATTTAAGTAATAAGCGGAAACCCTCCTGCCTAAAAATGCCATAAAAAAGAAAAAAAAGAAGAAATAAAAACAAAAACAAAAAAACCAACCCAAAAGCAACAAAAAAAATCGGAAATATATGTAGGAAAAAACATCTTTGAGTCATCACTAAAATGTGTATATACCTATAAATACAATACATTGTTTTGGCAGTTCATTGTTGAGAAACAATTGTTCTATTTTACAGCATTGGCATATTCCAACATCAACGTCAAGTGACATGAACACTGAACATATGTTTGCTGCATATTTTTCTTTCATTGACAATAACTATCCTGATTCTGATCAAATATTGTACTTTTCTCTTATTGTACGGTATCTTATGGTTTTGTTTGTTTGTTGTTAGTGTGTTTGATAGACACTCTTTGAGTCATCACTAAAATGTGTATATACCTATAAATACAATACATTGTTTTGGCTTTTTATTTTTTACAAAATGTTCTTGAATGCATATAATTAATGTGTGTAGAATACCTTTAGAAGAAAAAAATCCGTTATTTACAATAAAATCAGAAATATAAATTTTAACGATATCTCATTCATTTAAATTTGTAAACTTTCAGGATTTTAGATATTTCAATGCTACCTATTCATTTGTTAACATACGAACGGGAAAATGTAGATTTACTTAACTCCTAAACCTGTTTAATACCTTATGTGCTGCCAATCTTTCCATTTGAATACAATCATTGATAATTTGTACGGAAAATTTAAAGAAAATATGAAATGACTAAATAGCTAACATTGCAGCCCATGATCAAGCAGGCTAGATGTGCCGGCTGATTTTGGTCTACACTGATGTTGCATCGGAAGATTCTGTAAGGTTGAAATAACGGACAATGTGATTATATGATTTATTTGTTGTAAAATCATTCATGTATTCATTTGAATTACAAGATATCTTATTCCTTAAACATGGATTTTACAGAGTCCCTAAAGAACGCCCAAAACGGCAAACTTTGTAAACTCGGGTTGTTTGAGCCTGTTCATGGAAAGTAATTTAAAGTGCAAGTTACCGTTCACACCCCTTAAGTATAATTCAACATTTGAACACAATTATGGCGTAATTTTGAACCCAGCAACATCCGCAGATGTGTTTATACGGCGATAGAATTTCGTTTTCAAAACAATCTAAATATGATCAAAATAAGCATTAAATTGCTTTAGTTGAATAATTAAATCAAATATTCGATGACTATTAGCGTGTGGTTACGCACAATTACACATATTAATTCATTTTATATTATACTTTATCCGAAACCTAATGAAACGTTAATTAGTTTCATTTATTTTTCGAGGATTTTTTAGATACATTTAATAGTTTTGAAAAGTAAATTAAGTGTAAGAACTACTGAAGCACAAACTTATGATTTGTCCAACTGGAATAGGACTGACGTCATATCAACTGAAATCACATGGCTTTAACATGAAAAATATTGCCAAAAATAGATGCAAACATTGACCTTGTAATATCAGTAAACAGACGTTGTTTTTTTATTTATAATTCCTATTTCAGGCCAATCACGAGCATAACAGTTACAGGTCTGGTCAAATTTGTATCTTAAATACTTTCTGCTTAATCATTTTTATATACGTCTGTAAAACAGTTTGGCTCTGAATGCAAGATTTATTTTGATCTGTCCTGCGTTCATAGCTTTACCAAAACAGCAGACGCCCTATGTCAAACGTTATCTAATAATAAAGCATATTTTCCTTATGTTTTCCTGGGGTCAATTTTTACTACAGTATAAAGAAATCTGAATGAGCAACAATAAACAACGGTTCCTAGCAATTGTCCCTTTTTTATTGAGAGGTTGATGTTATAAAACGAGATCGTGTTGTTATTTTATAAATTGACCAGATGTGATTATTTTAGCAATAAAAGTAATTTTTTGGAACTTAAGTAAATTGTTTCCGGTGTATTTACAGACACCATTGAAAAGTTTATCTTTATTTTCCAACTAAAAAGATATAATTAGATACAAAACCGTATATTGATATTGAATCACCTTTAAATGATCTTGGCACAATAATGTACTACACGCTACACAATTTATATAAAAAGCAATGCTGTCCCTACGTTTTGTAATTTCTAACCCAATGACGCTTTGTAATTTTTAATCAAAAGACGCTTAGTAATCTTTAACCCAAAGACGCTTTGAAATCTTTATCCCAAAGACACTTTGTATTTTTTTTACCCACAGACGCTTTGTTATTTTTTACCCAAAGACGCTTAGTAATCTTTAATCCAAAGACGCTTTGAACTCTTTAACCCAAAGACGCTTTGTAATCTTTAATCCAAAGACACTTTGTAATCATTAACCAAAAGACGCTTTGTAAACTTTAGAACAAAATAGGTTAATATTTTCTATAATATTTTTGGTGCACAAGAGATTAAATGACATAATTGGTCATACGTTTGAGACACGAAACAAAATGCTGTCAATTATTTTGTTCGAAGATTATTAGCTCCTGTTATTTTCAGTGTGACTTTTATCAAGAACATATTTAAGTAAGTTTCTCTTACATAACCGAAAAGTCTCTTGTCATTTTAAGAGCAAAGGGTGTTCAATGTTCCAGACGGATTGAAAATACGAAAAAGTGTCTGTCATTGTTAATAGTAAAGAAGAATGATGTCAGGTGTATCAGCGAATTGTCTAGTTGCCTATGCCCTGTTTGTATCTTGAACTAAAATGCTTGTAAATAGTACAGAAGAATAAGGTTAATGAAGTTGAAATCGTGAATTCCGTGAAGTTAAAATCGTGAATTCGTGAAGTTATAATCGGGATTTCATGCAGCTGAAATTGTTAATTCGTGAATTTCATATCATGAAAACGGGAATTCAGGAAGTTAAAATTTTGAATTCATGAAGATGAAATTGAAACTTTATGAAGTTGAAATGGCCCTGCCGGTCTTTCGTATCATTCTGTTTGATTTCTTTATTTCTAAGACGTTTTCTGAAATAGAAATGTAATTATGATGCAGATAATTAAATGCTTTGTTACAGAAATGTCATTTTAAAATACATTTATATGAACGAAGTTATAAAAAAAGTGTTAATCAACCTTTTCCACAAGCAAAGAATATGCACATATCCAACCTTTATGATAAAATGAAATAAAAATGTCATTTAGAACTATTAAGAAATTAACAAAAAAAATCGTCGGGTATTTTCTATTTACTTGTACTTATTTATTTAATCTTATTTTCAGACTAGTTTTTTCCTTCTTTTTTTGCTGTGAACTCTAAAAGTACATGTTTTTATGTAGATCAGCAGTTAGATATTCAAGAAAGTTCGAATATGTAATTGACGTTTTCTTGTAACATAATCCAGCCAGTATTTACTCATCAGTCAATGCTTAAACATAAGCTCGAGCTTTTTTGTCATTCCGCAACCCATTATCGATTTCATTGCTAGCGTATAAATACCGTTTTTATTCTCAATGATGCCAAATGTAATGAAAAGCTTTAGAACTGGTTTCTATACCACGTATGACTTATTACTTAGTAACCTTTAAAAGTAAAGACGAGTTTTTCTTTCATTGGCTAAAATGTAAACGAATGTACTATTACGCGCGCTGCCATTTTCTGGAAAAATGTAAAACTCTGAGAGGATCACGTGAAGAAGTTCTATACGTACATTTTGTTCTTATCTTAAAGATGCGTTGGTAAAGATATATCTATAAATGGTGTCACTTCCTTGTATCTTTAATGACCTGTATTTAAATTATAATTAAACTGAAGTGTGGACAAATCTTAAATATTTGAAAAATAATTCAGGGTTCAGTCTTATTTAGATATAACAACAACATTTTGAAAATATTATGTGAATTTTAGATTAATCATTTTGTATAATGATATTTACCTATTTGAATATATATTTAATATGCAATTTTCTTCTTCAACATTTATCATAATTAATTTTTCATATGTATTTTCAAACGTTATAATCACGTTATCGTGGGCCCTCCCGTTACAAGATTATTGTGTTAATTACCCAAGGCAGGTTTGCCGTCTGATATATATTGTCTATTTCCGGGATATTTGACATGATATTTGTATAACAAACCCATCTAACTATATCTTATAATAGAATATACGGATATAAAAGGCCAGTGAACGACATCAAAAAACTACTACACATTGTTAGGTTCATGACATGCGAGCCGATATTAGGATTAATCCGCCATTCTTTCTTGGAGGAGAGGAAAATGAACGTGCCTTATCTAGCATTGAACTAAACGTAGCTCGTCTGCAGCAAGTACATACCTTGAGTTTTAATGTTTCATTCACAATCAGACTGAAGTTTAGATCTACTTATTTCTTACAATCAATCATTAAGATCTGATTACCACTGTATATGTTTTGTCTTCGTTGTGATTCGGCTTTCCCAAGAAAGCTATTTTTAGTCATGCAATTAAACCGTTCTTTACTGATAAGCATTTAACGAAGTATCAAAATATCGTTGCCCGTGGAAGTAAAACAAGTTGTTTGAATGTTGTTAGAAAAAAAAATGTTTGAAGTTATTTTAAACAAATAAACTGGAAATAATAGACTTAGTTTTTTAATTGGCAATATTGTTTTGCAAGTGTACCTGTCGGTTATATGGACAACGCCATGTTTGTTCTTTAAATCGTGAAAATTACCTAAAAATTATTGGTTTTCCATCACTTAAAATTAGAAACCGTTGTGAATGCTTGGCGATGATTGGCTGTTTGACGATCACGAGAAGGCGACTACATATTGGTGATCCGTCAGATCCTAATGCATAGCGTTATTTACGAGCTGATTCTAATCAGATTGGTTTTATTCATATTGTTTACAAATAGACCATAAAAAATAACGGTGCCACCGATTTATACAAACACATTTCGAAATGTTCTTGAATAAGAATAAGTTGTTATCCATGGCTCCAAATTAAACTAAATTTTACATTTTACTCAAAATTAGAACCAGTTACGAATCAGTGTTAATATCATTCTTAGGACTATGAGCATTTTTAATTTCCTAAAACTACGAATTATGTTATTTCGAGGACCCCGAATAAGATTTAATGTTATTTCGAGGACTCCGAATAAAGGTACATGTTATTTCAAGGACTACGAAGAGATTTAATGTTATTTTGAGGACTCCGAATAAGAGTAAATGTTATTCCGAGGACTATGAAAGGGAGAGTAGCTTTTCAAATTAAATATGAAATTCTACACTGTTTCAGGAATTTTACGATTGCATCTCTATATAAGAATTGCATACTAATTCTTTTCAAAGAACGTCATTTCATAACATAAACACATAAGACAAGCCTAGGGATTGAGAGGCTTATAAATAATAGTATGTCAGATATAATGTATGTCCTAATTTGTTGAAAAAAATAAAAAAAAGAAAGACACAGACCAACAAAAAACAGACAAGTATTTTTGCACGCGATGTTCAGATTCACTCATTCATCATGGCCACACGGAAACATACAATTTGAATAAATGTACCGTGTTCTAATTACATATTCTGAGTATTTAAAAAGCCTCTTGCTCATTCCCCATCCCAGTCATCAACTAGTTAAGTATTTACATGGTTAACAAAGTACCAAAGATATAATATATAATAAGTCATGAACAATTTGTTCTGAGGTCATAAAAGATAACACAAATTATTGACATAATTATTACGTTTAACATTTTAGTAAATTTTTTAGATCATGTTCCTGCCATTACGTGTTTGTAAAATAACCGGAAATAAGCATTTCAAGAATTTTTGGAGAAAGAGTATCATAAAAAATAGTGATAAAAATCAACACCAAAATACAATGTTCTTTATCTCGTTTTCTTCATTTTTTTTGGTGGATTGCAAAATACTTGCATTTGGCATTTGTTATAAATTCTAAATCTCGACATGAGATTGTCAACGTATGCTTTATTCATTCCTTTGTATTCGAAAAGATAAACTCATTTGATTAACTTATAAAATAAAGTTTATCGCCGTTATTGTTGATATATTAATAGCTTAAATGAATCTCGTTCTTTAAGGTCGAAACAATTACCTGTTGTATATATATAAACTGTCAAATATACTACGGACATTTGTATGTAAATATTCCAAAATAGTTTTAACAACATTGGCTTTCAATCTTCTTCTGTTTAATATCATTACTTATTTTTAAAGATCACAATTTTATTTTCTCCGCAATGTGTTTCTATGTAAAATATCGTGTTTTTGTTTCTCGATTATATCCGTTTATTTTCACTATGCGGACAGTTTACACAGCTTAGCGAAATGAAAATAATCAGCGGAAAATGTACATGGAACATCCAATGTGCTTGAGAATTTCTACGGTTTGTGTTTTATTCAGTGGTGCTATTTTTCCTTGAAGCTATTTAAATTTCTAATTCGAAACAATTAAAGTGAAGACATCTACTTTACAAATATATATCTACATTTAATATTTCAAATTACATCTATAAACAATAATAAGTTATTATAACAGCAGTTTTAACAATAACAACAACAACAATAACAATAATAATAAAATAAAATTATAAATACACAATTTATGGAAATGTTTGAAAACAAAGGCAGCCAATATGTTTATTATAACGAAATGCAATAATTAATTATTTATCTCAAAATTTACCCAGATTAAACAGTAAAGCATCGGCCTTGAATTTAGAGGTCGCTGCTTTGGTCTAAGGGCGAGGCGGAAATTCTCCTTGACAACTGATCTCGGACATTGAATGTAATGGTCACTTGTCTCACACCGCTGATTAAAAAACACAAGTAGGTTAAGTAGTCTTTTACTCGCGAAAATAAAATATAAATATAACAACTAAACCCCCTACATAAAAACAAACTGGATATTCAATATAGCCGGTAGGGTGGACCTTTCCCCGAGATATGACCAAAACAGAATTAAAATTTGCGTAAAAACCAGGCAAACAAACGAACAAACAAACAAAATAACGGAAAAAAAACACAAACAAACTAACAAACAATAACAAACAAAAATATTTCACAATAACCGAACCAATTGTCTAACAAATACGGGACGAAGGTTTAAAAAAAAGATATTGTAGAAGTTAATACAGTAATAAAGATCTACTGAAGCCTATGCTTATATGTTATATAACAGAAAAGAAACTTTTGGCATATCAATGTCATGTCATCAGGGAATTGAGACAAATCGAAAAGGTATTCACTAAAGGGCAAAACTATCATTTTACGTTGTTATTTCAGTAATGATTTCGTTTCTATATAAAAATTTTATATTATAAAGATATTCATTTTTACTCACTTTACACTTTATACTGTTAAAAATACGAGACAATTCACCAATCAAATGGAAAAAAAGAACAAATTTTAGTTATAAAAATGTTTTCAAAGCACACGTGCATAGACAAATGCTTGATTTTCTTTTACAAATTATAATATAATATCGGTAGGAATTAAAAAAGGAAGAAGACAATAGCATTATTCAAAACAAATTAGCGGAAATAGAGAATATTGAATGACTGCAGGTTCAATACTGAATTAAATGAACGATTTGAATAACATTATATATATATATTATGCGAGCCTTTTGCGAGCAAAATATTATTTTATTGAACGAATTCAATAAATTCATTAATGAACCTACACGAATATAATGTTTTATCTATCATATAACCAAATTAAATACTGTTTAAAGTGCAAAAGAAATATTTTCATTGACGTGTCTGTAGTTTAACACTAATACATTCAGCGCGTCTTTACGCGATGATTGTATAACGCAAATGACGTCATATCAAAATATAATCGTGCACTGCCGTTAAATACCATTATTACGAAGTCGCAAACGCGGCACGGCCATGTGATGAAATTATTGATGGCAATAACGTTTACTATTGTAATAATTAAACATTGTAATGCTAAAAAAAGTAAGAGATTGTTGCAAGACATACGTCATATCTAACATCATATTACTTATAAAGACAGCAGATCAAAAACAAATGCAAACATTAACATTTGCAGTCAGCAAACAGACTCTTTTGTTCTTAAGAAATATCTCCTATTTTCCTGTTCTGGAGCAATAACAGGACATCCAAAATGACTTGTCTGGTCAGATATGTTCATTTAAAACATCTCTGTCAGGTCATTTTCCTGTCTGCACATTGCGAGATAAATCCCGTTGTCTATATGGTCAATGCTTCATTACAAATAACAGACACAAAACATTGCCAACTACATTTCGTTGTTGACGTCCACCTAATAAATTACCAAACACGTTTCCTTGTTATTATTCTGCTTGCCCTTTTTTTATAGCAATTATGTATAGAAATGAGCTGAATGGCCACTAGATGACTTTAGCAATGTGTCCATTATACTCAGATTTAATTGTTATGAAGCATTTTCTGGTTCTTTCAAGATCTTCCGGATAATGGTAATTTTAGCCATTAAATAATTCTTAGAGCAAACATGATATGTTTAGATACTCGTTTATACGTAGTTTTTATGCCATATTAACCATAATAACCTTTTAGCAGGATCATACATTTTGTAATTACAACTTAATAGCATTATTATAATAAATTATTAAATGACAAACTTAAAATGGATTTCTTTTGTTAATGATTGACATAGTTTCAGTCATGAACTTAAATATCTTTATTATTTCATTTAGTCACCCAGACGTTACTGGTTATTGTCTGTATGACTTTTACCACTTTAAGTACAATTCTATAAGTACAAACCGGCTGATTAGATTTTTGCAATTTTCTTTGACATTTAGATATCAAAGCACGTTCAAAGTTCCAGACTTCTTGTACAAATATATATATGTAAATCATATAAAAGAAAAAATAGGCCCTTTTTCCTAATGTATATATACTAATGTTGCTATAATATTACTGACGTAAAATATTTTTTAATTATTCACATGTTTAATATATATAATAAATCCAAAATTATTACTTGAATGTTCAATTGTAAAGTTGCTTCTATATTTTAAGTTAAACACATAAAGCTGCGTGCCTCCAGATTCATGCTAATTTTGATGAAAATTTTAAATTTAGATATTGGGAAGTAAACCAAGAAAGGAATTTACACATTGCAAACGGCACTCACAAACCACGTAAATTACCAACAAAAGCTCAAAATATGCAAAAATTGCACTTGCTTGCGTTTGCCACGCAATAGAAATATAAAGATAAATAAATACTGCAAAATCAGTCATTAATCGCGCATAAGATGCAAATTATAACTTGAATCTTTAATCATTTAACTTTCCAATTTTCTTTATATTTTTCTAAGGTTTGATTTTCTTGTAATATTTCAGCCCACATGAAGGCATGCAGCTTAAGAAGAAAATATTTCAAACGGACAAAGTAAAATAAATTTCTTACATGTATCAGCTTGGGAACTTAAAACAGAAAGCTATACAAAATTTATACAAAACTGGTCTTAGTCCGGTTTGAGTGAAAAGCGTTGCAACGCTTTTCAAATTTGGGTCATTTTTTCACAATAAGAATAACTAATATGGAAAAATAGAGTTTGCAAATAATCTGAAATTTTGCACACAAGCTATTGGTCTAGACATACATCAAAAGGAATTTATATATCGAAAAACTATTTTCAGCCCCGCAATGTAAAAAAAATCAACAAAAAAACCTTCACTGGAGTCCCTTGAAACAAGTAACATTTTTTTCAGAATTCAAGCACTATTTCTAAGCAATTATTGTAACTCGTGCTGAATTATGTACTCAGCTGAAAGCACACCGACTTTACCATGTTTGTCGCCAAACTCACTTCAAGTTTATAAATTTCGACACGAAGCAATGTTTATATCATCTCTCTAGAGAATCTGATGTAGAAATCAATTTCTTACTTACAAGAAAAAGAGGGAAAGTAAAATCTTACTTCTTATTATGTTACTGTTGAATGAAAAATAGACATAAAAGGCCGAAAGAAGTGTAAAGGATGTTAAAAATAATATTTATTATACAATTGACGTCATTCTTAAAGGTTACCCTTTAACTAATCTTTACATAGATATTCTCCTTTTTCGGTCTTAAACATTTTTCTTTTGTTCTGTTTTTTTTTATAAGGGTCAATTTCTAAAATAATATCATTGAATGAAATGCAATGCTATAAAGGCCAAATTACCCCAAAGTTAACTATCGCTCAGTAATATACGTCTTAGACTTTGTTTGGCTCTGAAAAAAGAGCGTTCTGTCCGTGGCAATGTCTTGTTTTATAACAAAACACTATTATAGATATCTCATTGCAATATTTTTTAACGAGACAGTATAATAAAATTATTGAAAAAGTCGCGTGTAATAAACATTTAAACTGGTGCAAGACCGACTACTTTTAAAGTTGACCTTTTTTACTGGATCTAGAATTGTAAGGGAAAAAATACATGAACGTTAAACGTCTTTAAATTTCAGGAACAACTCTTGCCCTCAGGTCAAACACCACTGTATTTGGGTTAAAGCAGCGACCACTACACTAAATGTAGATAAATCAATGTTAAATGGGATGTCTGGTTTTCTTTTATTGTTTTATAAGAACATCATTGCATTGCCTTTAAGTGTTTATTCCAGACATTTCTATTTGTTGTCCTTCCCATTTCACAAATTACGTTATTAGTATTTTATTGACTGTACAATTGGTGCAAGACGAATAAATATGTATAGCAATATTTCAATATAGTAAAAAGAATTTTCTCATAACATTCAAAACACGAAAGCCAGAGGTTCAATTATCCAGAACATTTTTCTTTCAATTATAAACTTTTCTATTTTTGTCAATCATAAAAATATATATTGCACGATGCCGTTTGATTAATATATTATAAAACTTGTTGAAAATTATAAAAGATACATATACCCATTCTCCTTTTTTTAAAGTATAACATACACGTGCTATTAACATTTATGCGACAAACTTACTTATAACATTTTAAGTGCCAACATTTAACCTTAGATATTACATAAGAACACATTGTGTTTACTTTACTGACACAGTGCATCTGCCACGTCTGATATTTGAATTAAAAGGAGAAGGCAAAAACAACAACAATATCAAAAAAACAGAACAAAAAAAAAACAACAACAAAAAAACATCATCATCAACAACAACCATAAAAAAACAACAACAACAAAACAAGCACGCTACGAAGTAAAATGATTATTATAAGAACTCGATAAACATCTTTTTATCAAGATTCAAGAATATATGTTAGCTTCTACTCCAGTATCATTCGCAAGAGACCTTTCAATCACACACTCCCCATAAAGAGTTTACAAATAACAGCCGCACAACTGAAATTCCATGAAATTCGTGAAACATGTGCAAATAATTCAAGTAGGACATCAAAAATACTTTGTCGCAGAAGTTTATCACAAGTTAATGCATCTAGACACGTGACATTGTACAGTCTGTCCCATTGAGACATAGAAAAAAACGCAATATGATAGAAATTCGAAACGTTTGGTATTTGCCAAGAATTGAAGCGTTCTTCTTAAATATAATAAAATATTGATCTAACAATTATTTAGGCTTTCGTAACATTATTGTATAGTCTATATAAGAAACAAGTGCAACGCAAATGGAATAAAGAAATCTGTGAGTATGTAGACAAAACGTATGTTTGCAAATGATGCGCATGCGCAATTATTAAGTGGAGTTTTATGTAATATGGTAAATATGGATATGATTATAGAATTGTTTGACTTTTTTAGGTTTTTGAAATGATCCGAGATTTCTTAATAATTTTATGTTAATATTTATTTTTATAAACACACATCTTAAAACTTGAACGAACACTAAACAAATGTATTGGAATTCATTTTCTTTATCCGCTAAACAAATTTGACAATAATGTTTAACACTGACTCTTATAAATATTTGTTTTCCCATCAGCCGCGCTATTTTTTCAAATATTGTTAATAATTTTATTAATTAATATTCATTTTGACATAAACGACATTTCTCCAGTGCTTCATCATCACACAAATTTAAATATTTTGAACTTATATTCAAATTTTTCGGACTTATGAAGCCATTTTCCATCATGTTTTAGTTTAAGGCCGTAGAATGTTTTTGTCCCGACTTTCTTTGTTATACAATTGAAAGAAGTGAGTAAACGATAAATTTTCATTGTTTTTTTTAAAAATCTTTAACTGAAAACTCGGAATCTCATTGGTCATTCTGAAATGAGTTAAATAATGTGTATAATTTAATGAAACGAATTCATCAGAACTCGGAATCTCATCTGTATATCTAAAACAAGTCAACTATTAAAAGGACTTTCGGAAACAACATCCGTAGCTTAGATATCGTTTTGCGTTTAACATATAGTTAGAAAACATTGTTTTGTTTTCGATCAGCTTTTCGATCAGCTTTTCGATCAGCTTCATTTACATTATCGAAATATTAGTTTTATTAATCACATGTACTACACTTACCGAGAATTCTTATACTTGACAGCATGATCCGCGTGTATGACGTCATAGTCAACAAGAGCTCGCTTCTAACTAAAATTATAAATATCAAAATTTACTTAAACAGATGAAATTGAACGAATTTCCTACGTTTAATAAAGCATGGACTGTTTGTAACATGAATTTCATTCATATAACAATTTTGCACTGAATAATAACGAACTTATGTCCAAGACGTTAAAAACGAAATCATAATTTTGATGTCACAAAGAACAAGTCATATTTGAGTAAGTCGTGGTTTACCCAAACAATTTTTCTGAAGTTAATATATTTAATTGAACCGATTTACCTTATTTTATCATCTTTTTATAACAAAATAGATGTGTTTTTCTACTTACACAGATATTGGGTTATTACGATAATTTCATGACATTAAAGAAACATTTATCAATAAATGTGCTATTGCTATTGGGCAATAATATACCCTTTAAGCATACAAAAATGGGCATTTATAAAACACTTACTAAGATTATGCTAATATGTTATGATAAATAAAAGAAGCTCCTTAATCAAGGTTAAATGATACTGTGTGGAACATTCTTATGTGCGACTGCCCCAAAAAATTCTCGACTTGATTATTTTTGACTGCATACACAATGAATAACTTATACGTCTTGTAATGAAAACCATTAAAAATATAAATCCTCCACACCACCAACCGCAAAAGTGGAGTAAAAAGCAAGGGAAATATTTTAGATGTAACTAGATTTAACCCCTTAATTCAGTATTATTTCGATAAACAACCTTATACTTCTTGTATTATTTCTACTATCTCTTATTTCTTGTAAATTATTAGATACACGAAAAACTGATCTGATGTTTCACGAAAGTTATTGTTAAATAATATCTTTTGACACGAAACAACCGTCTCATGGGGACATAATGTAACTTAAATTGTCAGAAAATGTGAGCAAATGCAATCAGACAATCTTTCATCCCAATGCAGATGCATACAAAACTGAAACAAATCAAATTAACACAAGGGGGTTAATACTACTTCCTCTATGCATTACAGTTGTACGTAAACGCATTTGAAGACCGAGGGATAAAAAAAGTCCGAGGGATATAAATAGTCCGAGGGATTATAAATAGTCCGAGGGATATAAATAGTCCGAGGGAGAGTGAAATAAAAGTCCGAGGGATTTAAATAGTCCGAGGGCTTCAGCAGATTTAAATGTCCCTTAAAGAGGTACATAAGAGCTATACTTGCAAAATTATATGAAGCTCATTTAACATTGCGCACTGAGCGAACGTGCAACGGCGCGGGCTAACGCGATTTTATGGATTAATACAAGTTTTTTTCTCTCTCGGTTTAAGTATCCCTTAGTAAGTTTTTTTTATGCACGTGTTCATACAAATAGGCTGATGTATTGCTTTTTTTTCTAAAATGTTGAAACCCTTATCCTTTTATGAACCTTTCTGCAATTGTGTTTGGAATTCATTGACTGGCGTCTGAAACCGAATTTGGTAGTCGTTGAATGATGAACACCATTGTTTATATGACAGTGAATTAGACTGACGCATGCGCACAACGTTATTAAACGACTTTCAGTTGACTGATATGACTTTGTTTTTAACATGACACTGACTGGCATTTTTTTGACATATGACAAGTATTTTTAATTGAAAAAAATCCCCGAAGAAGAAAAAGAAATGAATTTACCACAGTGCCTTAAAACAGACACAATTAAATACGTAAAGCATTAATAAAGATACCCATTGAAAAGCATAAAGAAAGGTGACCTCTGCTTGACCTTTTGGCAGTCATTGGGCCATTTGTAAAGAAACAATACCATGGAATTTGAATGCTTACATACAAGAGCTTTCTATAGATAATACATCATGATCCCATTTGTATTTGTTTCTAAATAGCTATGATTAGTTCTATGAGCAACACGAAATTGGTAAAAATAATGGATTAAGTGTCACACTAACTAGGTATTGCAAATGACTACAGTGTCTGGTTGTATTTGAATGTTATAATACTGGTAGTTACTGCAGTATCAATTGTCAGAGACCGCCTTCTCATACTTTTGATAGACGTCACTGTATAGCATTCATACAGATGTTAAAGCAGCACGCCTCCAGATTCATGTTAATATTCATAAAAATTTTGGAAATCTATTTAAAAGTAAAATAA
Source organism: Ruditapes philippinarum (assembly GCF_026571515.1). Classification (NCBI taxonomy): domain Eukaryota; kingdom Metazoa; phylum Mollusca; class Bivalvia; order Venerida; family Veneridae; genus Ruditapes; species Ruditapes philippinarum. The sequence goes on from NW_026856090.1 coordinate 32,594, forward strand.
TTTTACTAAAAAGTAATTTACATATTGCAATCGCCACTTACAGTCCACGAAAATTACCAAAAAGTGGTTAACATAATTATACAAAAACAGCTCATACTGCGTTAGTAACGCAGTAAAAATATAGTCATAAAATACTGCAAAATCAGCGTTAAACGGCACATAAGATGTAAAATATATTTTGGAACTTGAATGTTTTACCGTTCTTAAAAGTTTAAGTGCATTTTTCTCAATATTGATTTTCCTGAAATATTTTTGCTCATCTGGAGGCGTGCAGCTTTAAAGAGTCTATAAAATCGGCCATGTCCATATTGAATGTCTTGAACAATATGAAGATAGATAAGCAACGATTTTCTCTTGATACATTATTGTAGAACATTTTGTCCAGGAAAGAAGTACATTTTTTCCTCGGAAACCAACGTTTTAATGTTTTAAAAATGGTTTTACAGCAAGTTAGAAGTTCATCACTTAAAGAAAGCAGCGTTAAATATGAAAATAATTTGTCACTTAAGTAGTTAAACGTAAATAAAGTTTTTTTTTAATACAAAATACTTAATTTCTCAAAGCAAAAAGTAAAATAGGGTTTAAATAGTTCAGCTAAAAAGCCAATGGGTAATGTTTCTAAAACTTTACAAAACGTCCTAAAATAAAAGCTTTTTAGATAAAAATGGTAATGCCATTTATTAAGGGATTGAATGATTATTAAGCCTTTAAACAACAAAACAAAAACAATTTTTGGAAACTAAATATTGAATTAAATATTGAGCAGTTGCTTGATTTGTAAAAAAGTTATTAAATGACAAAGGTCGAAAATCAATTAATGCATACTTAAAATATTTAGACACTGTCATGCGTGTTTTTAAATCAAACAAATTATTGAAATTGAAGTCATTGTTAAAATCTCACTTTTTGTTTCTTTTACAGAAATCAAGAAAGACGGAAATGATGGATTAATACTTTAATAACATTCAAGGTAAGTTCTTACTTTAATTTAATTAATAAAATTACCATAATATATTGAAAATAGTTGACATGTTTACTTGACGTTACCTCTCTGAACCATTTAATTAATTTGACAATATTGCAAGCCTGAAACTAAATTGGCAGAAACGCTTTGTTGGAAACGTGGTTAAGAATGATTTATTGATTACGCGACACAAAAAAGGAAAAACCTAAACAAAGATCTGCTTAACCATTATTAAGATAAAGCAGTTCTAAGAACAAAATATGCAGTTTTTACTAGCATAAGTATTCATACCAATCTATAAGATATCTAAATAGTATTACAATATGATCTTAGTTGATTTACAAATAAAATGGTGTGTCAAATTTGATAAACTTGCTGTTCGTTTATCATTCTTTTTCCTTATACAATAAGCATATGAATGACTTTAAATTAAAAAAAAAATGTTCTTGTTTTTACTAGCATTGATTTTTCTGGTTGATGAGCGTTCGTGTAAGTTCTTGTAAGCAGTACACATATATGCCTGAAAAAAATTCATATTGAATTATTTAGTATTTTTATGGAAGCTTCTACTCTCTAAGTTTTAGTAGAGTCATAATTACGCATGTGATATTTTAATTGTTATTTGATTGTTCAACTCAATTGTATGACGTCAGTTTTATTTGACGTTTTGATATTGTATTTGTACTACATGTATATAAAGATGATTTCTTGCAAACTTGTACAGTGAGGGAATACATAAAAATGACCGGATTTCGGAAGCTTTTTGGAAAACGGTTTTAATATGTTTGTTGTAAAAGGTATTGGTACTGTAGACTGATGCCTGTTCTTTCTGTTGCATACAAACTTAAATAATCTACAATAATTGTCTTGTTATATGAACTCATGAAGTCTTCTTTTTCTATTAACTATACATTTGACTGAGCAAAGGATAAAAATATAAAGTTGATATTTATCTGTGCCATCACTTAAGGGGAGATACGTTTCTTTTTTTTTTCTTTAAAATTTAAAAACAATGTTTCTTTTGTATGCTTCACCGTTTATTTATTTCATTCAGGTTAAAAACACACAATATAAGAAATCTTCAGCACACGCATAACGATAATGATAACGATATCAACCATTGTAATGATAATATTTCAAAATTTGATTCAATATGTTTGTTTCAGTGATTTATTTCATTTCAAGCGAGTTTTCTTAAAATTTGGATATAAAAAATGATAAAATACGGTTGAAGAAGATCGTCATATCTGATGCAAAAGCAACTCGATTAATTCCTTTAATATTTCTAATTTCTTTATCAAGAGACTGTGTTTCACTTGTGTATTTAATGAAAAACGAAAAAGAATTATTGTCACAAGATGAGTGTTAAAATTGTTCCATCAGAATTTGATCTTACTAAATATTTTTAAATTATTCTCGCAATTACTGACATTTATAAAGCTGAAATAGGATAATGTGTAGGCAAAACATGTTTTATTTAATATTGTAGCTAATTCTTATAAACAATTTATTTTATCGGATTTCTTATATTGCCGTTCAATATGAACTATTTTCCTTTCCAACATGTTATTGAGAACTTTCATAACTTACACTTAAACTAAATGAACTAAATAGGTTGACAATTTAAGATTGAAATACATTTTTCAGACAATGTTAAAATGAGTTTTGCTTAAAGGTAACTTTATTTCAAAACTATCATCATATCCAAAGAAATAGAAATAAGAAAAGAACTTCAATCTTGAATTTAGTTCAACGAACCAAGCAAAATTTATAGTTTCTTTTTAGGCGGAATTCAGAATCAATACCGAATTTTATGATTGTAAAAGTACTAGAAACAGAAAAACCAGAACTTGCATTGATGCAAACGTTGGAATTCATGTCGTGCATTCAACCACTAATCTCAAGCTACGATGCATATTTCATTTTAAAATTGCTATTAATTTTGCAGCTTTGCATGCCATAAAGTATTAAGCCAGATTTGGCTTCGGTGCACAGCAACATAATTTGTTATGTAATTTTAATAATGATGGTTAAGTTATTGTGCCCTTTTTGCGCGGCATAACAAAATTGCAAAAACTTAGTTACAAGAAACAGAACACCCTCTGGGGATACTGAAATTAAGATCACTTTACTGCTTGGTCAGGACATTCTGAATTTATTTTAAACAATATTCTTCATAGCAATATGTCTTAAGTAAATATCAAATTAAACATGAACATACTGTATTTCAAAACACTGAAAAAGGCATATCTGCTAATAGACCGCTGCTTCACCTATTCCAATGCCATATTAACTTGAGTTTCTACAGGCAATAATAAACCGTGTGCATTTCTTCCATAATACCAACTACCCACATAAAAATTTCAAGACAATCGGAAGGACAATTTAATGAAAACAATTGTGATTTTCTATTTTGTAAACACTCTCAAAAGGCCTTAGAGTTGGATAATGATGGTTTGATAGACAGAATGCCGTTTGTACACAGTCTCCGAATAATTCATAATTGTATTAACAGTTTTCATATAAAAAGCAACAAGTAGTATTTTCTTAATAATGTAAGGACGTAAATGTCCTGCTATCGACACAAATATCCAACACGTAATATATTATGTCAAAGAAATCACATTTTAATAATAGTCAACCTCTAGTTTATAATGGAAATCGACGATCATAATAATACTAGTAACAATGATGGCTAAATAATAATACAGATGTTAATAACTTCGATGAAAATATCATATAATTATAATATTAAATGGGTTGTATGAAGTTGTATTTACTCTAACGCATTATTTCTAAGTTTTCATTGATTTCTATGCAAATATGATTTAGTCAATCCTATCTTTTGTCCACTTAACATGCTGTTAAGTTATTTAATAAGTTTCGTGGTTATGTGTAAAAATTATTATTGTTTGCGCGCGAAATAAAATGTACCGACACGATGATATTTCGCATGTATCCATACTTTACTGTTAATATTAGTTAACGAAAGTTTTAGTGACAAAACAAACAAAACCTCTTTTTCTATGAACTCCCGTTGAATCAGATCCAATAAAAACAAACGTCTCTGACATTTCCTGTGAAGAAAGAAATAATGTAAATCGACACGAAACATCACCCCTAGAGACCATGGACCTGTCATCATATATGAGGCTCAGGCATCACCTTAGCCTAGAACGTTGTTAAATGTTATGTGTAATTTCGTCAAGAGAAACACAGTGGATTTATTAGCGTTTACTGGGTCGTTCAATTTAATTAAAATATGATTGTTTAGAAGAAATGCTTTGCGAAGTGGTGAATTTATGTCAGATAAACCGTAAATTTAGTATAACAATCTATCAACTAGGGTTTCTTTTATAAGAAGTTAGATATCCCCAGCATACATACACGGTGTTATACCTTAGCATATTGTTCTTGGGAATCAGTTATAGCAGCATTTTCGAATTTCAAATCATGACCGAATTTGTATCACATATGTTGAGGAATTAAAGACCTTTTTTTAACTTTTATAAAGGATCTGCTTGCGTAAACAATAACACATACTGATTAAAGTCAGCTCTAAAGCCAAGAAGATCTAAAGTCAGATTGGGCGAAAACGTGTTTCACCTTTTGAAAAATAATCGTAATTGGTCGGCCATTCACCGTGCCATCTGGCAAATAAATTATTTGTAAAAGACAAAAGTCAATTACTTAGAAAGTCAATTTTCATTATCAACAAGCTGTTATGTCCAATTTACATTCATGCACCTATAAACAAATATTTATAACCGATAAAGCTCTTGTGCGCAAAATATTAGGGATTGTACTCGTTGCAAGCCAAATAATTTTACCACAAAACATTATTTTCTATCTGCAAACGGATCTACAAAATATTCCTTTATAAATACGTTTTGAACATCTGGCCAAAAAAGAATTACTAAAGTGGTTTACTTGCGGTTATTTTATCTTCATAATCAATTGACTGACAATCTTCTTATAAACCATTTTTGCCTTATAGTATATAAAAACGATATCTTAATCAGATTTAAACTATGCTGCACCATTTTCTTTCTGTTTGATAAAATTTTCTTTGAAAGTTTCACAAAAATTGTATTCGTAGATGTTTACATGAATATTCTGTTTTCAAACTTGCTTTTCAGAGGGTATGAATTGAGTAATATATCCTTATTCTGACCTTTTATTTGAATAACAATTGATCTTTTGCTACGAAATATTTGTGGTAAAATTCTTATTGCTATCCACTATTTTGATACGATAAAGGTCTTGTTGAGTGAGTGAGTATTGGTTAACATGGGATACTAGTCTATAACATCTATTCTGTGCAAAATTATTAAGTTTTAAAGACAAGTGTGAAATGCTTGCAATAGGAAAAAAGAGGCGAACAATACTCCCATAGAGACTACCTTTAACAGCACACTTTATATTTTTTGTCTGGAAGGACAAAAAACCTAAAAATAGACAGAAATGTAAACTATATGTATCATTTGATGGAGAGAATAAGTCTTGCCGAGACTGTTTTTTATTTTAGAATGTATTCGTAAAATAATTCATATACTGAGTTTTTAAAATTAAAGGAATCTCGAAATCACAACTTACTCCGACCGTTGTAATGTAAAATAATAGAATCAACAGCTGAAAACTGCCTACTCAATATTACAATACTATCTTTTGAGAGGAAGAAAAAATATCAGAAAAGTCTTAGGGGACATAAAGCTGGCTATCTGTTGGATCCATCTTAGATTGTTAGATACGAGTCATTATGCATTGATTGATATGGTCTTGAAAGCTTACAATCAATGTCCTTTATGAATGAATATTCTTCTGCAAGTGTTTCAACGATGTAATAGCTATGAATGGTCTTAACGAAAAGAAAAAAAAATGTTGAAAAATATCTTTTAATTTAATAAAATATTATCGTTGTTTTAAACTATTTACTAACATCTTTTAAATGTTTTTTATTTTTTTTATGAAAGAAATTAATTTACAAAATTTAGTATAGGTTTGTTTATTATTAACTAAGTTTAACAAAGTATGACCTTGCGACCTTTAGATTTAGAACGCCTAGCTATAGCACAATAAAGTCAACATATGTTGACAATATAAAAGGATCCATTCAAGTTAGAAGTCGAGAGCAATTTTGAACATTTGCTTAATCCTATGCCGAGGAAAATATGCATTGTGCTTTAGAATAAGAATGTTATTTGGAATATGCAAAAATAGTTGAAAAAAGACAATATTATACAAACCTGCTCCATCAAGTTTTCAGTCATATGCTTAGTTAGTAATTTCTTTAGCGTGTACAAACTTGAAAAGATGTACATGTTCAAACAAACATGTATATCTATCTCAATTTGTTTAATATTATAATCAAAAGCCGTATGTCAAGGTTAAATTTGGTTTGGACATGAATAACGAAGTTTTAATTCTTAAAGACGCGTTGTCGAGGTCAATACGCAAGTGTCTCTGGTTCAACGCATTTAAAATAATAAAACAGATGATACAAAAGATAAAACTGGTTAATAAGCTAGTTAGCTATTGTAAGTAAGCATGCAGGTTTGAAGTTTTCTAAGAGTTCTATTCATACCTTTAACTCTCACTATGTATTTATTTTATAAGAAAAACTTTATTAAATTCAGGACTTAACTGAAAAAAATTATATAAAATCCAGGACGACTTGGCTGAATAACTTCATTCAGGTTTGAAATCAGGTTGTTTAAAACAATCGACTGAAACTAATTCGTCTAGTCTGTTTTTTTCTTCTTAAGATCTGTTGTATATCTACGTTGAACATAATGCAAATGTAATAATTAAGTCCATTGATCTGATTTCATTCAGTAATACTGCCAAGCAGTAAACCATTATGGATTCAACAGACAGCAGAAATTAAATTAGCCTAAACAGCTGAATATATTTACATGTACTCTGAAGTAATGCCAATTACTAACCCAAATAGACTGGCAGATCCTATTTGATTTTTATAGCAGGACAAAAATCTGGGTTCGTTGAAATTAAAAAAGCGGAAAAAAGGAAGAAAAGAAAAAAACACAACAAAAACAACAACAACAACCCCGATCTTTCTGTTTTGTTTTAACTATGATAATCTTTTAGTTTATTAATTTTATTGTCAGTGACAGTTAATGCTGGTTTTGTCTTACAATAGTTATACTAATGCCATTACAAAAATCTGTTGCAGCCGAACACATTTAAGGAATGTTTCAAGTTTAGTATCGTTCGCTTGCTGTGAATTTATGTTTTTGTCATGTCTCTATAAATAGAAACCAAAAGTTCTAGTCATGTTTTTGTACACACACACACAAAAATCCCCGCTCCTACAATAATAAGTAATGGATTTTGTCATGAAACGATATTTCTGCTAAGTTCCCAAGAGAACTTCAGGTCAAATCAATTTCAGAGTTCTCGAAAATGTCTAGTAAAGTGCATAAAAGTGGTTTAAGTGATGAACACGCGATACAAACGTCAAAGCAACTACATGCGGTTAATAGTGTTCGGGTTTGCTTTGGTTTTTCGGCGCACCATTTACGGCACACCAACACATTTTAGGTCATTTGGATTCGAAACAGGATAGATGATTTTGGCTTACCTCTGGTGTTACAAACTTCAAAGCAACACCAGAGGCCAATATCATCTCACCTGCTGGAACTATAAAGAAGCATAGACTCAGCCACAAGGGGGGGGGGTGTTTAAGGAGCTCCGCTGGGGTTCAAGAGCCTAAAAACAATTATTTGATGGATAAGTGGATAAGGAAAAATGATTTTGTATTGATAACTTGGAAATATTGTCCATTTTTGCAATGAAAGGTGTTAACTTAGGTGACCATAGTTCTTTTGTAACAACATTAAGACTGATATAGTGCAGCTGATACCGGACTTTCGTGTTAAAAAGACGTCTTTATAAGATAACAAATGCACCAATTAGTATTGTTCATCAGACAATCATCAAATATTTATCGTATTTTGTCTCCTTTTTGGACGAGTATGTGATACAAACACAATAAATGCAACACTTATCGTGCAGAAATATTCCAGTTTTAATTCATGCAATGTGTTACAATAGCCTAAAGAGCGCTTGACTAATTAACTTCAAAATGATAATGCAAAAGATATTTTTGTGTTGTCATTTACTAATTCAGTTTAAATTTAATGAGTGATGCCTCATTCCTAAACTCTTTGAATATTTTTTATTAACCCTTTCGCTGCCGGAGGTATATTGTTTTATTGATCACCTATTTGCCAGAGGGTTTTCTTAAAAATTACTATATTATTAATTACAATGTAATATAATTAGTATTATTATTTGTTATTAGTATTATAATAATTATATATGTTTATAAATATGCTAGTATAATAATAATTATTGTTGACGGTATAATTTTCTTTATATTTATTATTATTTTTATTATCTTTATTAATTTATTATTATTATTATGTTTATTATGGAAACGGCTAAAGCCGTCCATATGGCAAATACGCCGAAGATTACAGGGACGGCTTAAGCCGTCCATATGGCAGTGAAAGGGTTAAAGCTATATACTTAATTCGTAACTGGTCTATGTTTGTTAGAAATCGAAGTACAATGTATGACTGTCCACTATAAATTCAGAGGTCCCTGGTTCGATCATCGGACATATCATTAAAAATAACCATAAGTTTCTAAAATTAAATAAAGTCTTAACATGCAATTTCAAGTCCATTTTTATCAATTCAGTATTAGTAATATTGGATATTTGAGATTTTTTAATTTGATCCTGATCTTGATCTTTATTCTTAAATGTTAGTGAATACGGGACCAGTATTACGTCGACGATCTTGTAGCTGATTTTATATGTCTGCTTTTGTTCCTTTTTATTGAAACAGTATATATACAGATCTACGTTTAACGTCATGCAAATGTAATTTTCCTTCCTAATAAGTCAAAAGTCTTATTTCATTCAGTAATACAGACAAGATGTAAACCATTACTAATACGACAGACAAAAGAAATTTAATAAGCCCGGACAGTTGAATATATTTGCATGTACTTAGAGGAACAATAATATGATGATCAGATATAAATTGATACATAATAACATTTATATTGTAATTCCATTTGCTTAAAAGGGAGTCTTGCTTCTATTGTTTCGTCTACTCATCCGTTTACCTCCCTTGAGAACGCTAGATGATAAAAGACAAGACTTAAAACAACAACATCTAAAGATGCTTAGACACTTTGATACAAGAACTTACGGAATGCATAACAGTAATAATACAAAAATGATACAAAACTGTCCACAAGTAATCTGTTATGCCAAGATCTAATATGGGTACTAAACATGTCGGTCAAATAATATGTTAAGCCAAGATCTACTTTGTAAAGACTAATAGGTCAAGTAAGCAGTCACGCTATTCTAGACTTATAAGGACAGATAGGTCAAGTTATTTATATTTTACTAGGAAATTTTATTGTTTATTTCCATAATGATAAATGATTTAATATGTTATGGGACAATAATTTTTCTCTAATCCCTTGAAACCTTTGAGCATTAAAGCAACAATCAGTTTCACAAGGAATAAAAAGAAGTTTTACATGATCGAAGTATAGAGTCGAAATGCTGAGAGGACAATTTTTCTAAATACAATGTTCATTTATATTGAAATTTATTGAAACAGTTAATTCCTAGCTTAAAGTGTACATTTGTTATTCATGTCTGTTTAGAAAACACATTTTTTGTATAATCTTTGACATTAGTACGCCAAATTAAACAATTATTTAGTGTTAAACGTATTCTATTATTTCAAAGACATTTTACAAATTAATACGAAACTATCTTTAAAACTGTTATTTGACAGTGATAAGCCTTGTTTAAATGTTGCTTGGTAATACCCGAGTGGCTTTCTATTGTAAACCATGAGCAATGCCCGATACTATAACATAATGATTGTCTGTGCAGCAAATAACGACGGGAAAATGATGGCGAATAACCCTAAATTTACCGGAAGTAAGGGCAAAAGCAAGCAGCCCACGACAGAAAAGCAAATAACTATCATCAAGTAAGCATTTTTTTAGGGAATATCGGTGATATATCATTCAATGAAATGTTCAAGTTCAATCACAGGAGTCAGTTTCATGATGTTTTTTATTCAGATGGTTGGCCTGTTAATGACACTATAGATTGCTTAATATGTAAATGAAATAAAGAAACATATAATGGCATCAGTCGTTTTCATCTTCAGTAAAGTTAAAAGAGGTACATCGTAAAAGAGAATACGATTGGCCAGGGAAATCAGTCTTTATACTGGAAAAAAATGTGCTTGATATCTCATCTTAAACGATGTTAACATTCGTTCATTTATTTGACCAAAGACCTCTGTTGAATTTTTATTTTATTTTAACATTGGCATAAAAACTTTGGCTCCGATCCGTAACGTGTATATAGTCTAACCGGTCTATTCTGGTTTTGCAATGAAATCTTCAGTGATGTAAGTTATTTGTTAATTGATGCATTTATAACGAAACATGAATAATGATAAAGGGTCAACACACACGCATAATAAATTTAGAGTTGTCTGACAATGCAATAAAGGTGTTTCCGTGCAGAACATTTAATCTGATCTGCAGACAGTAAAAATCGCGGTGTGTAACTATCCTCCGGAAATTGGTCACTTGGTCAGTGCCAGCGTAACAAATTAGTTTGCCAAAGAAATAACACTGACAAGTGTGATTGAACGAAGCATGTCTTGTACAAAGACGTTGATACACAATTATTTTTTCTATCTCTTTTTTGCAATCGTTATGGTTGATCGACTTGAATGTGAAAACGACTTTTATACAAGCTATTTATTTATCTAAAGCGTCCAAATGTCTTTGTGTTTTGGTACAATACACAGCGTAATTCTATGTGAGAAGCCAACAAAGTAAATTGTTTATTTTTGACGCGTGCTTGCTGAAACCTCAATACACCAGCTATTGCAGACTTGATTGGGCCGGTCCATGGGTGTTATTAGTCATTGCAAGCTATCGTCCACACCCCCTCTAGCACCGACTTTAGCAAAATTCAACATTTAACCTGAACTGGTAATATCATTTAAAGCACGGAAAAAATACCAAATAATTGTTCATTCAGATTTAAATCAGCTCACCGTTTTGTGCCGCATATCCTTTTTCAAAAATAACCGATGACAGATTGCCTGAGACAATTGTCCGACATCTCCCGTGCTCCCCTTATCAAAACAAATAATATACATTGACATGAAACAATGTTTCTACGAAAGTCTCACGAGACGAACAGTTCGCTATCAATTATATTCCGTGAACATTTTCTTAGAGGAAGAATAGGATGATTGATGAAGTCGTGATGATGTATAAATAGTTCCTGATTTTTTTTGCAATATCTACCTCCCTTTACAAAAAAGCGGCAGCCATTTTGGGAGTTATTATTCAATATCTATGCATTTTGCAAAATATGAAATACCCAAAGTAAAAAGATGATTTAGGTGAATTGACAAAATTATTTTTTAACATATATATTTTCGTAACAAAATATGAAAATATCGAAAGTGATTTTAAGTGAATTATATTGCATGTATATATACTACAAAAATATAACTGTAGTACCAATATTTGAATAGAGATTGTACTAGCTTAGATAAAGATAATAAAATTCTGAGGGTATTTTTTATCTTAAATTAAGCAAATTATATACTGGAAATGACGCTAAAAATGGCAAGCAGTGGAGGGAAGAGATATTATATGAAAAAACAACAACAAAAAACAACAGCATGTATAGTAAAGGATTAAGCCAAGCTGTAGATCTAGACTCTTTCAAGCAGATGCTCTTTTTATGTGAATATCTAATCTAAATGTGAATTAAAATGATCTCTTATGGATTCCGTCACGTTCACGAACATGTTAGCGAACTGTGATCTTTTTGAACTTTGAACAATAAATGTAATTTGTTTAGCTTTCAAAATCAACATATATGTATAATATGACAATGACAAATTAATTATTCGTATTACTAATAATATAAGATAATTAACAATTGCAAATGGTTTGATAAAGATATTTCTTGAAGACGTTAAATTTAGAATTCAACTGAAAAGAAAAACAGTTCCCTATCAATTGTTTTTCTTTTAATATGCACGTTGAATATAATAAGCAGGCTAGTTTTTAAGAAACATAAAACTATATGAACATTTCACTCAGAAACAACTGTGACTATGATGTTAAATGAAACACACAACACAAGAATTGTAAATACATTTTATTCCATACCAAGATAAAAATCCAAATATGTTTATCTGACCCGAACATATAACACCTGGAAATACAATTAAATGGTTTTCCTCAGAAACAATTGTTTTGTTCAGATAGTCCGATGACTATATATTTGTGTTATGTCCCCAAGATGTCAAGATCCTCGAGTGAATACAACGTCAGACAAACATATCAGTTACCTACTGAAACAAAGTGATTCCTAATGAGACAAAGTAAATTTGTACTTCAATAGAACACTGATACGAAAAAAAAGAGAATAATTCGAGAGACGAAAATTGTACTTTTACTTATTCCGAAGGCTTAATGATTTTAACGCTACTACTGAAATGAACATTAATCGTTCTTTTTCTTTAAATATACGCTATTTTGTATATCTTATTGTTGGTTATTTCTATTACTTGTCTAAGAACAGGCTAGCAAAAATACAGCAACAAACCAAATTTATTTAATATTTGTTTCAGGAACAGGCTCATTCAAACCAAGCCAGCATTTACAAATTGGCCGTTTTGGACGTTCTTTAGGGATTTCTGTTCTCTCTTTTTTACTGGACTGCGTGCTTTCGCTAGAGCAGGACAGCGACAAGTTAAATTCACTTGACGCAAGCGAAAAGCGACTATGCTGTTTTAAGTTAATTGTAGTGTTTTCGTATTTTCGCTTCAGTCTAACAAAACGCCGCCACATGACAAAACGAATGATATTAAACTTAGCTTGTCATATACTAGGGCATAGACAACATTTAGAAAAAAATCAACGCACTCTCAGTAACGTTATCAAAACCATTAAAATCGTTTCCCTGCTGGTTTTCATTTTTTTTGGTAATCATAGTAGTTTAATAAAAACTTTTTTCCCGGCATCAATTTATACTCGACAATTTAAATATACATGAACGAAATTTTAATAAGAATGAGTTGCGCGCCCCTTAATGCACGTTCAGCGACAACCATTGTACACACACACATTTCTACAATTTCAATGATTTTATTACTTCGTCAATCAGAAATGTTCCTGTGATGCAATATACAGAATACCTTCCCGTGCTCCCTTTGGAATATTGAAAATAATTATTTGAAACTGGAAATAAATGATAAAGTGACTTAGCAGATGGTTTTGAAACTGGAGCGATCTTTGTAATAAAGTATTAATTTTATTACTGATTATAGTGCAATAAAGTGAGGTCGCTCTCATTTTTTCTTCTTCAGTTTTTTGTGATGCCTTTTTTTAGTTTATTTTGTATGGTTTGTGCATGTTTTCCAATATAACGTCAAAATTAGTAAAAATATTAATCCGTCGACTTTCATATATGTACATTAGGGATAATAATACTAAATCGCTACTAAGCATAATTATGATAAAGTGTAACGCTTATTATAAATACACCATTTGTGAAGATAAAAAAGCCATAATAAGATGAAAATATGACTGACATATCCACTTATGTTTTTCTGATTTCATAAACCATTTTAGACTAGAGTTAGACAGTTACGTCGTCAAGTGTTACGAATACTCGGAAATAGGTTCAACCATGTCTGATATATGACCATTTTTGCAATCGGCATGAAATTCAACAGTCAAACATACTGATGTATTGTCTAGTCTTTTACTAAATCTTAACATTGTTTCATTATCAGAACGAAGAATATCTGCCGTATGAACATCTGTGGAATCTGCGGATGTTTCTAAATCCAAAGTTTTACCATTTCCTGTTTAAATGTTGCATTTTGCTTAAGCCGGGGCTAGGGGTCATGGAAAGTAGTTCGCATTTGACAGTACCGTCCATGAACATTTTTAATTTTGTCGTTTTGGACTATCTTTAGGGAATCCTATTTTCTCTATTTCTTTCCTGGTTAAAATGACACTTCATCACTGAGAAGCTGAGGATGATTATACTAAGTAATATATTTCAAAAGATTCACTGTTCTAATGGCAACTGAACACAAAGTGATAATTACAAAATTAATGTTTAGGAAAAAATATAAAAACAGCCTAAATTATAAAAATGACCGCCCCACTATTTTTTATAAATTGAAGAGTTTATATATTTTGAGAAAAATATTATGGGGGTTATTGATTACTGAGGTTAAGTTTATAAACAAAAATAACAAGACGTAAAATTATTTAAATTTTACCATAGCAATCACCATTTACTCTTTACATATTGTCGCTTTTACTCTTGAAGATGAACTTGATTTGTCATTATAACTTTATGCATTAAATGCATTAAATGCGTTATCATCAAATCATTTTTCGGATCTATATTTTGAAAACATGCCAAATTCTACAGAAGAGATCTACTGCCAAATAGAAATAACATGTTTAAATTACATCTTATTTGCATAATTATAACGTTTAAACTATTTGTGATTTTAGATTCAAATTTAAAGCAATTCACATCATAGGATATAGATTTAGTGATTATCTTTTTTGTTGATTTATTTGGTAAATAGTTTACTGCAATTTTCGATAAAATCAAAATGATAATATTTAGGTTTTCATTCAAATTTTTGACATATTGTCATGCCAATTTGATGTTGAACGGTATTCTTAATTTAAAATCATACAGACATTTGTAGTATGCACTCGTACTGACATAGTATGCCGTATGGTATTAAAATGTGTTTTCATGGTCCGGCCTTAAATAACGCCCGGTTCGTGTTTCATACCCTTGCGTCCTCTCCTTGTTTTGTTTGTGCTCTGCTGGGCTCCTTGCCGGTGGCACTGTGTTGCTGTATTTTGTTGGCGATTGTTTTTACTTATTACCGATCTTTCTTGTTGTTAATGAAAGCCTCTCTGACAAAATCTAACAGGGAATAAGACGTTAATGAGCAAGGCTTCAATTTCATACATTTATTTATTATTATTGAAATTGTTTATGGGTCATTTTTTATGAAAATAAAAAGTGTAGAGTATGTGGAAACGGGTGTTTGAACTTTATTGCACAACCTCCTCATGATCAATACTTGCAAAAATCCTGTATATCTCTCCTGTATATACTATGCTCATCTTTGTGTAAAATATTTGTGTTGCACAAATTTATTGAAAACTCTAAAATTATTTCTGAATGTATCTTATTTAAATAAAAGAACATACAAACTATGTATGGGAATCTGTGTTCCTTATTACAGGTCAAGTAAAGCTGGTTCTTTCTTAAATAAACTGCCAGTTATTTTAAAGACTTTTTTTATATTCATAATGTATAAGTGTAGGATTTAAAGCATAACATAACAACTTTGTGTGAAGCCAAAACCTGTTTATTTGATATTTTACAAACAAAAAATGTGGAACAATTATCAATATTTTCAAATATCATATTTGAGCACAGTATATCTTTAAATCAATTAAACATATATAATCATCGACTGTTCTTTTTGCCTCGTTTTAACATTTAAGTCAGTCCGACGTTGTTTTTTTTTAAATAGAATTAGACAATTCTCCTCTCCAAAGACATTTCATTACCTCAACAAACTGATATTATCAATTCATTACAAAGATAACAAGAAAAGCATTGATGCAAAGCATCAAAGGGCGTCCAAGCAAGAAATGCAGCAGGTGAAGATGAACTAGTAGATATATGATTATAAACTTTTCAATGGTTAATTGGTTTTTACCAGAATTGTATATCACTTATGAATGAACGGACGAAAGACATTGTTCATTATTAACTTTGATTGGCATGCTAGAGATTAGAATATTACTTGTTATTTCTTTATGATCGTGGTTAATATACATGTATACAATCATTTATAATCCATATGTGTAATGCATGATCAACACCACACTTGTGTAATTGTCCCTTATTATGTTATCGCTATTCTCTAAAGGTATCTGTTCACACTTACTAACAATAACTTACTAACAATATGACACTGGTTACATAACCATGTTGATCATGTTGAGCATAATTGTTTATTATACAATTATTGTAATATCTATTTTAATAAAAAATACAGATTTTATGAATATTGTTTTCTTTTCTTTTTTGTGTTTTATGTGCTATTTTAATACTGAGTTTTTACGTTTACTACTATTTTAAGAATCCAATTGTCATATTGACCGACGATTATAAGTAAAAACTTAACTGGAAAAAGTCAGTTAATTATGGTTAATCTTTCAATATATAATATTGTTTATTCTTAAACCATATACATGTACATTTGTATTTTTCTTTATCATTTTTTAAATTATCAATCAATTGAATAATTCATAAAATCTAATTTGTAACTTTGAATAATTCCTCGGCATCTTTACTACCACGAATAACAAATTAAATAAAATGTTTCAAAGTTGATAGTGTCATATTAATACCATAAAAATGTGCATTTTTTCTCAATTATTGTACATATTTACTGTTTTTATCTCATTTAGATAAAATAAAACATGCTATTGTTGTTGTTGTTGGGTTTTTTTTATTGTAACGATATCTAACATCTACTCCAAAACCGGGAGAGACCGGACAATAAACATGTTGTACTATTCGCCGGTCACTAGTAAATCCCGGTCAAAACAGACCGGGAGAGACCGGGAATTATAACCGATAGGAGTGATAAATAGATATATCTATAAATAGATTTTCGGAATATTTAGGTCATCAACTGATCATTCTAGGATACATGTACAACAATAACATAGCATGATAACCAACTGTGTACTACAAAATGATAAATAAAAACCCCCGAAGAGCGCGATTTATTGACGGGAAAGGTTATTTGATTTGAAAATGTTTGCATTGCGAAATTCTCCAGTTCGCTATTCATTTTAACATATCGCGACATGTCATTCTTTATTAATAATCAAGCACCCTCATACCGATCGGAATGATCGGCTTTTATTATGACCGACTAAAAGGCTCGAGAAGTTGCTGTCGCCCTTTCACAAAATCTGATTTCATTCCATAAGGGCGCCGCGCTTCGGCGCGGACGCCAAAAAGCAAAAACATTGTAGGTTCGTAAAACAATCTGATAAACTAAAGCAAATATTGTTCAAATTTTATTAGCTTTATAAATTCACATGCATCGATTTTAACCGACATTCGTTTGTTTCATTTGAAAAAGTATATATCTTAAGATAAAATCTCATTCGTATTGGAAATAAGTACCAAGAAAATATTTTAACTATGGTATTAAAGCTAAATATTTGTTTTGAGGAGCATGTTTCGGGACATTTACTAGCGTTCAACAATTGATTCATGCAATTCACATATTGTTCAATGTTTTTATACCATCAAGATTTGTATAATATACACATAAGTGACACGGGTATAGACATAAAATTCTAAAAAGTAAAACGTAGATTTAAACAAATTTAAGTTGATTGCGAGGTTACCTTTTTGATTAGCGAGTAGCAACACGCATTGATCCTTGGATAAAGTTAGGATACCTTTATTCAAATAAAATGCAAATAATGATATGTCAGTTTGACAAAGCTGCTATGTTAGATCGAATTTCCTGGCCCAATGATATTTTGTGCCTAGCTCACTAATAGTTCAAAAGCTTTGAGCCAAGCCAGAACAAAAATTTAATTTGAATGGATGGTTAATTAATGAAAGAAGTCGTAACGTTATGCATATACAGACTCGTAATAGGGAATTTCGTACATTTTTTATCTATTATTATTGGAATTGAATATGGGTCACTTTTATGAAAATAAAAAAGGTCAGAGTATGTGGGAACGGGTGTTAGAACTTTATTGCACCACCTCCTCCGTGATCAATACTTGCAAAAATCCTGTATATCTCTCCTGTATATACTATGCTCATCTTTGTGTAAAATATCTTTATAGCAGAAATTTATTGAAAACTCTAAAATTCTTACTGAATGTATCTTATTTAAATAAAAGAACATCCAACTATGTATGAGAATCTGTGTTCCTTATTACAGGTCAAGGAAAGCTGGTCCATTCTTAAAAAACTGCCATTTTTTTAAATGACATTAAATGCACAATGTGTAGGATTTAAAGCATAACATAACCACTTTGTGTGAAGCCAAAACATGTTTATTTTATATTTTACAAAAAAAAAAAAAAAATGTGTAACAATTGTCATTATTTTCAAATATCATTTTGAGCACAGTATATCTTTAAAACAAATAAGCATATATAATCGGCGACTGTTCTGAACCTTTTTGCCTCGTTTTAACATTTAAGTCAGTCCGACGTTGGTTTTTAAATTGAATTAAACAATTCTCTTCTCCAAAGGCATTTCATTACCTCAAAAAACTGATATTATCAATTCATTACAATGATAAAAAGCAAAACATTGTAGGTTTGTAAAACAATCTGATAAACTAAAGCAAATAAAGGAATGCCTGTTTAAATTTTATTAGCTTTATAAATTCACATGAATCGATTTTAACCGAAAATCGTTTGTTTCATTTGAAAAAATATTCATAGAAAGATTACAGTCTAATTCGTATTGAAAATAAGTACCAAGAAAACAGTTTTTACTATGCTAATAAAGCTAAATATCTGTTTTGAGGGGAATGTTTTTGAACATTAAATAACGTTCTACAATTGAATGATGCAATTCCCATATCATTCAATGCTTATATTCCATCAGGATTTGTATAATATACATATAAGTGACACTGGTATAGACATAAAGTTCTGAAAAGTAAAACGTTACGAGGTTACCTTTTTGAAAAGCGAACAGCAGCTCGCTTTGAACTTTTTTCTTTAGTGTGGTGTTTAATTTGTTGTTCATAATCATATCGTTTTAATTTACCCTTAAATTCATTCAAAGATTTTATCAGCTAAGAAGAGTGAAAATATCATGTGAAATAGAAAATTCCATGTATAAAGTAAGGATAACTTTATTCAAATAAAATGCAAATAATCATATGTCAGTTTGACAAAGCTGCTATGTTAGATCGAAATTCCTGGCCCAAAGATATTTTGTGCCTAGCTCACTAATAGTTCAAAAGCTTTTAGCCAAGCCAGAACAAAAATTTAATTTGAATGGATGGTTAATTAATGAAAAGAAATCGTAACGTTATGCATATACAGACTCGTAACAGGGACGAACCGGCATAATAGATATATGTAGCTGATGAAAATATTTCATGTCATTTTTACGTCATGTCAATTGTTTACTGTGGTTAAAAGCTTTGCTATGGTAAAATGTTTAATAAATTTTGTTGTTGCTGCTGTTTGTTGTTGTTGTTATTAAAATTATCGTTGTATTAATAATTATATAATGATGCGTGTTTATATAGAGTAAAGTGTTGACCTAGTCTTATAGTTTTGATATCAGATTCAATACAGTGTCTTTTATCCTTGTAATTACATTTTTATCTTGCATCATTGTCGACGGTTTGTTGATAATCTGTGTATTTTATCTAGCTTTATAAACTTAATAATTTGGTTAAAGAGGTATTACATGTTAATGATAATTAGAGTCATTGATGTTTGGCACGTGTATGGCGATTGTGTCTGTGTTATTATTTCCACAATACGAAATTGTTTCACGTTAATGAATCGCGTTTTGATAATGTTTCAGGAGTTATTGCCACCGAGTTGAAAATGCAGAATATTTTTCGCCTACAGACATTTTTCTTCAGTATAATTTTAGATTATTTGAAGCTTCAATAAATATTGAATAAAGGCATGTGAAAGATATTTACATTTGAATGATAAATGTATGTCAAAAAAATGTAAATTAAAAAAAAAGTAAAAAAAGAATAAAAAAATAACAACAAAACATGTAACAAAAACATATTTCATATATAAATTAGATTAAAACCAAAAGTACTTATAGTGAGATTTTTAGATTTGGTAAGAATGACATAAAATACAATGATACTCAAACATTATGGTTTCTTGACATTATTGACGTGGTTCTCTAAAATAAGAAATAAACGCACATTTATTAGACTAGTTATTAATATCATAGTTTAAAAACATTTAAGTACAGTACAATGATGTCATATTTGGTCTTCCGTAGTTTTGTCAAGTATTTTACCTATTTTCTTGTTAATTTCTTTTATATCTCTTGGTCTCTACCCTGAGACAATAATTATACTATTGTCTTTTGTAAACAAGTACAAACATCTTCTAAATAGTAAGAAAACATCAAATCTTTACGTACTATTAGATGACATATTCATACATATTCACTCAAAAAGGAGTTTCAAAAAATAAGTGTGCAATAGGTTACTATGCGCAAAATATTGACTTACAATGTATAACACTTTTGTCAACATGACCTTCAAGTCTTCAAAAGAAAATAATTTTCAAGTAACATTTTACAAATACAATTATTAACAATGCTATATTCCAATATGAAGTAAAATGTATAATACCAAATTGATTTATTCATTAAAAGGTATGGAATGATCCTTATTTTGATTCGGAATTATATGCTTCATTGGAAATGATTACATTCTATTGTAAGTTATTATGCAATGGAAATCTTTAGATCTGAAACAATTGATTTCACCAAAGCAAATACCAATCTATATTGCAACTCCCCGACAGGTTGACTGATTTACAGCAATTTTCAGAAATAAATTTTACCGAATTCTCCTGGAACAGATTTCGGTTTGTTTTAATAAATAATCAAACAATTACAAGATAAGAAATTAAGTCTTAAGACGCAGTATTATCTAAATCATCGAATTGCACTATTAAATTAACGATTAAGAAATCTGTTGAATATTTTGATACTTTTGTTGAATTTGATTATCCGTCCTGATTATGATTAAACACATTAAAGCAGCATGCCTCCAGATTCATGCTAGTTTTCATAAAAATTAAAAATATGTTTAAGAGCATACTAGGTCTTTTATTCAATGCTTAAACAAATTTGCAGCATTTGAGCAATTAATAAGATGTAAATCCGTAGCCAGAATAATTAAAATGTAAAGCATTGAACGGCAAATCATCATTACTGTTTATTTAAAGGAAGAAATTTGTTTAATATTTTTTATGACGTCTTTTAAATTATCGACAAAAATGACATCATATTGCATATAAATATGTAATTTCTTTCCTTATTAAGTATTACGATCGGATAATAAAGCGCTCGATGGATCAGTCTGTTCAATAAGGAAAAAGTGTAAAACATTTTAGAAAAACTTATGTTGTGATATGTTACATCTAACTTCTTTTTTTGATACAGACAAATTCAAATTTCAATGTTCAACATACTGACATACTGCAATTGTGACCTTTTTTACTTTTTACGACTCAATTGTCTGACTATTCATTCAGAAAATAAGGAAAAGAATGTAAATTAAAACCTAAGCATTTGACTGGTTAAATAACATAAGCATAAATGGTTGAACAAATAAATATAATTCTCTTTTTTCTGTCTACAGAAAGATAGAAGATAGTATTCAGTAAACGATACAATATTTAATAATTTGAAGTTATATTTTACTTAAACTGATGTTAGTTATTGCACCCGAATAAAAATGATAGAAAAGGATGAAATTTCTAACATTTTTTTTGTAGACTCATCTGATAAATTGAATTTATCTTGTTATATTATGTAAACATTGCCTAGAATATTGTTACATCATTTACCACGTAGAGAAGCGTTGCAACAATTTTCGTTTTTTGTTTTTGTTTTTTTTTGTCGAAAATATATTTACGATGTGTCCTCTCCAGTATTTGCCCTACTGAAACAACTGAAATGTTATATAATAACAAATAATAACAAACAATGTTCCGCCTCAACAGGACTTCTTGTTCCGCTCCTATAACGGGAAATGATGAATCTCGTTATGAAGCAGTATACTTGTCTTCATCCCTTGAGATTTCAAGGCAGAAATCCATTCGCCTTCTTCTAAAAGCATATCAATGTTGAACGGTCACCGTGGAAAAATGATTTTAGAATAACAACCTAAGACAGAAAACTGGTGTTTCCTTTGGGGTCGGTTTGGGCCAATTCTTGAGCTCAAGTGTATTTGTTTAAAGGCACTCCACTGAGGTTTTTTAAAACATGACGGAGCAGGAAATAAATGTTCGAGATTAATTCCATCTGATATAGGTCTAGACCAATTTATGTGCAAAGTTTCAGATCATTCACTAAGTAAACTCTGTTTTTCTTGATTGTAAAAAATGACCTAACTTTGAAAAGAGTTAAAACCGGACTCAGAATAGCACAAAATACGATTTTTAATTTATTTCTGAGTATATTCCTTAATTATTGTGTAAATATTTTTTTTAAATTTTACTGACCGAGATGAGTTATGCAAAGTTTATGTGTTTAAATTTTTTAACCTCAGCGGTGTTCCTTTAATGATATTTATCTGTGTTCGTTATGTAAAGGTTTGAGCGTGTAGTATAACTTTAACTATGTTTTTATTTCCAATTTCAGATCTTTAACACATAAGGAATATTATCGAATGATGTCATAAACGTGTATACATCCATGAATTATATATTAGTTTTAATAGGTTACGCACATATTAGCATGGCATTCGACACAATTTTGACAGGTAATATGGACAGTCAAACTAAATTTTTTATGCTTGATTACATAAATACTTGAGTGTGACATTGGCCTGTCATGTGAATTGCATTTTTTTCAATTAATGATGTTATCTGAATATGAATCGATTTAAACTGGTGCGTGGGGGCTTGGACAAATTTTTTTTTATTGCTTCCATCCCTGAAAAATATAAACCAGTCTGCATATCTTTTTTTTGCCTTGTTTAAAGATCTCCAATGTGTTATAATGTGTCATCAGCAGTGCTTGTGTTGTATTGTATTGAGTGAAATGCACGTTAAATGTCTTCGTGCATTGTACAAGAGATGTTTTTGTAATCCAATAAAATGTTGTGTTTGCGCATGTTTGGGCATTTAAGCTGATTTCATTCTTAATAAAAATCAAACAAGAAATACTAAGAAATATTACAAGTTATGACGCAGGCTTCTTTTTTCTCCATAGTACTTTCAAATTGTTTCGTCTTTGTCCGACATTTCCACATTTAACTGTCAGAATATTCACCAGAGCGTTCCATTAGAATTGCTGTGAAAGAATACTAAAAGACGTTCTTAAGGACAACCCTTTTTTGGCTCTTTATCTGTAGTTTGCATGACTTGAACCATTGCACTAAGCCAAATTTACATAAAAATCACTTCAAAAGAGGAACATAGATTTGACAATAATCATTCTACAAATTTATTGCACTCATGGGAAATATTTTAGTGATTACTTTACACATTCAACTTAGCAATATTTTGACAAAATCATTAAATAAACAAATAAAAATAATCATTTCTGTAAATGTCATTTGTTGTCACAGTAATTCAGAACCATCGTATTAAAAAAGAGAAAGAAACCCCCACTCCTAAAATGTAATGAAATAAAAAAGTGTCTAATTTTTTAACATTTATTAAGATAGAATCAAATGATTAAAAAAAAAATAAATTGAGATGCAAGCCCACTTAATGATTTATTGTTTGTACGCATCTTGCTGCGTCAAATTTGTCTTACTGGTATGGCAAGAAACACAGTCATTGTGTAAATTCTGTAAAAGCATGTTAATTTAAATCTGACAAATGTCATATCAGTATTTCTTAAATATTTAGTTAAAATTAAAGAAGCCTTAAGAAAGACCTAAGACTTTATAATTTGAGTGACATCAAACATAATAATACTTATGTTTCTTTCCATTCATGATAAAAAACTGTAACCCCTGCCTTCTTTTTAATGTTTCTTTATTGCTAAGTCTTGCTTAATGAACACGTTTCAACTTTCCCTCCATCATTAAAACGTCTTAATTGACAGCTTAGTTTATAAGCAACAGAAATATTTCACAGATTATATGTAGGTCTTTTTTAAAGCTAGGTCAAATACCTTTCCTTTCATAAGTAGAAGTGAAAGGTTTTTTTTTCAGTTGAGACCCAATCATTAACGGTTGACATTTACGGAATAGAAAAAATAGCTCAGAGTTTTATAAGAAATACTTATAAACAATTCTTTCAAAATCAATCGATCAAGCAACCAATTAATCAATCAACCAATCAATAAATCAACCAATCAATTAATTAATTAATCAATCAATCAATCAATCAATTGGTAAATAGCATATGTAAATATGACCAAAATATAACACAATATAATCTAAAAACAACAACTAAATAACAATAACAAACAATAACCATTTTAACGCTTATGCTTTGGATGTCAAGTTGGGATGAAGATCATGTTTATACACGTCCTATGCACAATTGAAATGCCATTCAATCAACACTTAAATAGTAAAGTCAATGATACCAACCCCGCAGCCCCCGCCCCCCCCCCCGAAAAAAAAAAAAAATAGCACAACAAAAAACAAACAACAACAGCAAACAACACTGAAATGATATATGTTACACTGAAATCAGTAAAATAAAAAAAATGTAAAAAACAACAAAAAAAACAAACCACACAAACACACAAACCCATAGAAAAGAAATCAATTTTTGCAG
Organism: Ruditapes philippinarum; assembly: GCF_026571515.1. Lineage (NCBI taxonomy): Eukaryota > Metazoa > Mollusca > Bivalvia > Venerida > Veneridae > Ruditapes > Ruditapes philippinarum. The sequence goes on from NW_026856090.1 coordinate 57,243, forward strand.
TTTGACCTATGATACAAACCAATGAGTTTCCGGGTTGTAAATGTTGTATTTTATTCAGACGGTTGTCCTGTTAACGACATCATACACTGTTTAATATGTAAATGAAATAACGAAACGTATAATGGCAGCAGCCGTTTTTTATATTCAGTTAAGTTAAAGAAGGGTCATCGTAAAAGATACGATTGACCAGGGAAATCAGTCTTCTGGTAATTTATTCGCTACAAATATTGATGTCTACATGTTTTTGTTTGATGGTTGATATATTCCGTGCTCTTTTGATCTGTCATTTGATGTAATCCCATTTGCATATAATCTGTCAGTGTTTGATATGTTTTTGTTTGTTATGAACAAATGTGCTGATGTTTCTAAATTCAAAATGTTGCCATTTCAAGTTTAAATGTTGAATTCTGCTTAAGCCAGAGCTAGGGGCGTGAACGGTAGTTTGCAATTGAGAGTACCGTCCATGAACAGGCTCAATCAAATCGAGCCTGAAACATTTTCAATTTTCCGTTTTGGACTTTTTTTAGGGGTTCTTATTTATCTATTCAAACAGAGATCACAGGCAGGATGACGATGAACGCACATATATTTGAATTAAAGTTATATATATGTACAAATATATAAGTCATTAAGATATTACTAAAAAACTTTAGTAAAAAGCAAATAGTTCATATAATGAATAACACATTATACTACATATGACAAATTCAATTTTACTAATGATTATGTAAATTCATTTCTATTTCAACCGTGACGTTTAGTCAACCTGGCACATGTCCTCGACATGATCCTGAAAAGTTTCGAACACTGAATAGACATTTTAATTGAAATGAATGTAAATTATAATTGAATGTGATTTCGGTCGATGCGTCAATAACCCTCACATCATAAGTTCCTGTCCCCGAAAAATAAGTCTTTAAATGAAGTTTCATGAATAACTTTACATAATTTCTATTTACATATTTGACATACATGATGTAAATTATACATTTATATGACCATGTATGTACAATATTAGCACACAAAATTCAATCAATCGTGGTTTTGTAAGATGACTGACTAGTTAATATGCTTTGAAGAATGGTATTTAAGATTACTCAAGATCAGAAATATTTTTAGACACAAACTTTTTAGTCATTTTCCCACAAGTTGTAACATAATTATATAGTAAACAAAGAATGCAACTTTTGGAAGAAATGCACAGATATTGTGATTGTCCAAAAAAATGACGTCACAAGGTTATGAAATAATTTGTATTGCCAAAAAGGTGGCCCTTTTGCATTAGAGCACTTAACTGTATCAGACACATTACATAAGATGTTTTGTCTTTCCCTTTCCTATAGAACGTTTTATCCCGTCAATAAAGACAGTTAAAAATCAAAGTCGGAAATTTGTCACTTAGATGCCGCTAGAATAACAAGTTATATTTGGTAAAGATTCTTTCAGCTTTTGATTTCCTCGTTCATAAAATCAGAGGATCTTTCTTTATTGTCTTGAAACATAAGTGACAACAGCTATGCTTGATGTTCTTTAGAACTGAAAGTTTACAAAAGATATACTATTACAAATAAAAACGTCACACAATTTGGTTTTATTAACAAATTTAACAAGTACTTGCTCAAGCTTTCATCTTAACGGAGACGGATAAATAAGTAGATCCTCGTTTATTCCGGTTGAACAAAAACATGAAATGCATTGTTTTCAATTTAATTATTTTGAGTACCCCATGAAACATGATCAGCTTTCATTGTCAACGACAATTTATTTAGACAGATCATATCAATTCTCAGCAAACATTTATAGCTAAAACATTGACTATAATTTCATAAACAAACATTCAAAATTATTTTATTCATTCATACATGAGACAATGTCATCATTGTTTTCTAAATTCATGAATATGAACATAACATTTCCGCTCATAACGTTGAAACAAATATTTGGGGCTCTCCGTAACATTTTACAATACATATTGATGTAATTGTTTTAGGAAGAAAATTTAATATTATTGTCTTCACCAAGCATACACAGATGTCTTAATTCAAAGAATAAATGCTTCATGACATTTGATTTTATTCAAGATTTATTTGCAGAGCAAACATTTGAAACACTTTATATGGGAGATTAAGTTTGAATAATAAAAGTGAAAAAAAGTATTTAAAAACAACAATAAAAACAGCAACAGCAACGACCAAAAAAGTGAAAAATGATAACAACAACATATTCACCACCATAACAAATAAATAAATTAGTGAAGAAATAAGTAATTGAATAAATAAATAAATAAAGAATGCAAGACTTACTATCAAAATAAAACTGTACGATAACTTTTCCACCAGCACAGTTGAAATCAGTCAAATTATTGATAGCAAAAAAGAATATTGGTAATTAATGGTAATTGTAAATAGTTTTGTTCCTATCATCGGATTCTGTATAATCCAATCAAACTTTCATTTGCTAGTTTGATAATCTCTTAATCAGTTCTAGTGTCGGTCCGAAATAACGACGACTTCATTCTTTCTCTTACGCAAATGATTTGACTAGTTTGTGATCGAAACACTTTTATTTAAAACTGACAAAGATAATTATTAGTAATGCTTTACACATAATTATCGCTCGACACTGAATAAATATAGCTTATCATTCTGTACGTGACTGTTAAAACAGCAGTTAATGCAAACAGTTTAAACAATATGGTTTTATTTATTGTTGACCATTTGATGTAAAGATCGAGTACAGGAATTTTTTCTGTAACATTTTCTTCGCAATATGTGAAACATAGATACTGTACGAGCAATTCAATGAGTATCCACGTTTTATTAGCAATCTGTGCGATTCATTCTAGGAGGTAAATTACTTCTGTAATCCGATAAATAGGTTTATACTTGCTGATAATTGAATCGTTATTGCCAACCTGTTTAAGACAATCCTTTCTGCTTAATTTGTATCAGCATTCCGCTAAGTTGTTAGATACGGAAAGCATGAGTAAAACACCGTTATTTAAAAGTACAATTGACGGTGTGTGTTGTAAAACATCTATTTAATGGGCTGTATAAAGTTATCGTTAGTTAAGTTTATACTTATTCATTTTAGTTTGATTGTGTTGGAAGCTATAAGCTTATTGGAACACTTTCGACGAAGCCGTTCCTGGAACCAACTAGTACTAAGCAATGAGTGTAGGTATCATGTTCAAGGAAAAACGTCTTGCCTCTGATGGCGTTTGAAACCACATGGCCAGCAATACTTAGATTACTTGTCCGACGGGTTAACCACTCGATCACGCCGCCACAGTGTTTAAGGCACATTAAAGTAACCGTTGAAATAGCTACAAGTATATTGCAATTAAAAACATTGATTTTTGTAATTTTTAGAAGCATTGCTATAAGTGTTAACCTTTTTTAAATAATCAATATCCTAAACATACGTTCTGTGTGATTAATTCTTTATGTAAAAAACTATACACACAAAATAAAACACACCTCTAAAGACACCAACAAAAAACAACACCAACAACAAAATCAAAACAAACAAAAATCAGCAAAACGTCTTTGTAATGTGTGCAAAATCTGAACAACATATAATGTAGTGTTCTGTTTCTAATGCCTTTATATAGAATATAAACTTATTTATCTAGAGATAGTTTTGAAGTAATCCCTTATTGGTGCCGGCAAAGGACATTTCCAAATATAACCATTAATACTCAGTACAAATACTACTTATGTTTTCTGCTTTATTATTTCCTCTGCGAATCAAATAAGAATAATTATCTTTGAAATACGATAAGAGTTTTCTTTGGTACCTTATATATGTATTGTATTACAATAGACAAATATCAATTGTCTCTTACGTTATATTACAAATGATAGGATTTTATTAGAAAAAATCTTCAGGAAATTGGCTTGATCTGATTAGAAACATATGACATCAAGTAATAATGAAGAACAATTTCAAGCTAAGTATTTGTCCTTTGTTTTAAAAAACACTTCTCATAGAGTAAGCCATTGATATAAAATTGTTTTAGTTGGATGTAAGTAAACATGCTTAATTGGACAAAACAAGGATATATTTTATTTTATTAATAAATACAATTTATCAGAGTAAAATTGTGCGACTCCGTTTAGAATTATTAAATGAATTAAATAAAGTATTTTTTAAATCAGAGTTAGTTTAATTAAGAGAGAAATTTAGTACTATTGTGTTGGAAGCTATAAGCAAATGAGACACTTTCTAATCCGTTCCTGGAACCAACCAGTACTGAACAATAAGTGTTAAGTTTCTTGCCGGGGACAACGACTTGCCAATGACGGGGTTTGAACTAATGGTGCTAGCAATAATAGATTACTAGCCATGCCGCCACTCAAATTTAGAGTTAGGTTTATTGTGTGACAAACTAAAGGTGTTTATAGCTAAATGCGACCATAAAGCTCTATACAAAAAGAATTTTGACAAGGGGTAAAAACAATGTTATGGAACATATTTACTCTACACCGACGAGCTAGATATCTCCTGTACTTTCTAAGCAAGCATTCTTAGCACCATACATAGTACATACACAAGCTGGAAAATTTCAAGCAAGTAAATTACTGCTTTTAAAAAAGTAATTCTGTTGTGATTAATGCCTTTGAGTGATCACCCTTTTCCCGATTTTCAACTTTTTTTGCAAAACTGCAGGCTATGTTGGAAAACAAGATTCGGAATTAGTATATGTTAAAGTAAAACTATATTTTTCCGAGATTGTTCAATCAACAAACAACTTTATATTTGTACTTAGAGATTTGAAAAGAAATTACTATGTTTGTAAGGTTATGCAAGAAAATACATGTAAAAAGATAGATATTATCAAGTAAATGTATGTGTATCTTACAATTTATTTTTGTTTCAAAGCGAAATTGCATAGCTGTAGTGTAATACTTTTTGATAAACGAGGTGTAGAATGGCGGCATATATTTCTGACAAGAGATTAACTAATTTTAAGAAAAAACTATTCACTGACAGTTTTTGTTCTCAGTTCATATAATAGACAACAACAACAACAACATAAACTTTATTTAGCTCAAGCAATGATTACAAGCATGTGAGCATACAGCGAATAATACATTTGAACAAAAGTACATTGTGAGGTCACGTGACAGATTGTTTGCTTAACGGGGTTGACAATAGTGATAGTGCGTTACTCCATTTATTTTTTGAAAAGGGCTATAAATTCTTGTCTGGGAATGTTCCATTTTCGGATATTGGGTGCCTGAAACTGATTTAATAATCTACGCTTTTTAATAGTTATGTGAATTTTGAACACTATTAACACCATTTTATATTGTTTTTAAAAGAAACAGAGTTTATTCGTATTGTATTTGTGCAGCTTGAATTAAATCGCTGCATCGAAACCGCGCTATATACCCAAAAGGTAGTGTAATCGTCCGCTGTGTAAAGCCTTACCGGGTAACTTCGCGTAAAATGTGTTAAGTAAGATAAATTAATTAATAGACGATTATCAACGAATGATTAGTTTAAATATTCGAAAGATGGATATACAATGTTTCGAAGCATCTGGAAGTATTCACCATATGATCAAAAAAGTATCAGTTTAGCAAATTTAGCAGAAGACTGAGAAATGTCATAACCTGATAATGAATGTCACGTGTCTTCACAGAAACATCAATTAAATAAGAATTTGCATAGTATACTCGTGGAAAAGGATTAATTTGATTGTATACAACTGATAAACTACATCTATATAGGCATATTGACAGGTGTATTTTAATGTTATGAAAAAAGCATGACCTATATTCAACATAAGAAAAAAAGTGTGCTAGATCTAATGAAAAAAAAAAAACAAAAAAAAAAAAAAAAAAAAAAAAAAAAAATAGAATAATTTAGAAAATGTACAATCTGTGCTGGTGTTATGTCTTTAAAATTCGTAATTTTATTGTGACAGAGCCTTTACAATTACTTTGTTCAAACACATATTTACCAATTTCATCATCATAAACTAAACACTGTAACAACTAAACACTGTAACTGATGTTACAGCAGTTTTGGGTTCTCTTCCCGCTTTAATTCACTGTAATTGCATTTTCTTTCTAGTGAAAGTAATGAAAGTATACTTTTACATAACGTGTTTATATCATCTGCATAATCTTAAGTGTAAGCAAAACATTAAAATATGCTTCTCCGATTCCTGCCCTTGTCTGGATCCTAATGTTAAAGATGTATTCTTTTTTCTTTAAAGTAGTCTCATCACAATAAATTATTGTTGCATTCATTAATTATATACAATATATACAATATAAACACTTAAATCTGAATGTTAAGCTTTAAAAAGAACATATTGGAGCTCTAATTAAATATTGTCTTTTTTAGGAAATTGAAAATTTACAATTTTGTTCAATATGTACATAAACGTATATTTCTTACAAATGCACTATGCGTAAAGCCGTTACATCTATTTAAATACGATGTATAAAGTTTCAGTTAGTTTTATTAATTTTATACATACACTGATTTATTTCAGTTCGGTTGTGTTGGAAGCCTTAATCTTATTGACACACTCTTGAATCTGTTCCTGGAACCAGTACTAACCAATGAATGTAGGTGTCATGCTCGAGGAAAAGCGTCTTGCCTCTGATGGCGTTTGAAACCACACGACCAGCAATACTTAGATTATTTGTCCGATGGTTTTATCACTCGATCACGCCACCACAGTGATTTAAGCATATTAAAAGTAACCGTTGAAAAATAACAGCTAAAACCATTGATTTTTGCAATTATTAGAAGCATTGCTATAAGTGTTTACCTTTTCAAATAATCAAAATCCTAAACATACGGTCTGTGTGATTGATTTATTCTTAATGTAAAAAACTACATACACAAAACTATACAACCCCTCTAAAACTACAACAAAAATACAACAGCAACAAAAATAAACAACAGCAAAACAACAAAATCAAACAAACAAAAGCAACAAAACTTCTTTGTCATGTTTGCAAGATGTGAACAACAATTAATTTAGTTTTCTGCTTCGCATAGCTTAATATAGAATATAAACTTATTTATCCCTTAATCCCTTAATTTTGCCGGGAAAAGGAAGTTTCCAAATATAACCATTAATACTCAGTACAAATACTACTTATGTTTTGTACTTTATTATTTCCTCTGCGAAAAAGAATAATTATCTTTGAAATCCGATAAGAGATTTCTTTGGTACCCAATATATGTATTGTATTACAATAGACAAATATCAATTGTCTCTTACGTTATATTACAAATGATAGGATTTTATTAGAAAAAATCTTCAGGAAATTGGCTTGATCTGATTAGAAACAAATGACATCAAGTAAAAACAAATGACATCAAGTAATAATGAAGAACAAGTTCAAGTTAAGTAATTATCCATTGTTTTAAAAAACACGTCTCACTTAGTTAACCATTGATATTTAATTGTTCTAGTTGTCTTTTAAAAGTTTGATGTAAGTAAACATGCCTTGTGGTATAGTTCAAAATTAAATACTATCGTGTACCACAGTAACTTTAATTAGTTATTTAATGAATTGAATTAAGTGTTGTTTTTTTTGTTTTATACATAGTTTATTTTATTTCCCATTTTTAGGTATTCGCAGTACAGCTACTTTCAAACAAACCATTACGAGCCATAGTGAAAAATTTGGTGCTGAGGGGATAACGATTGCCAAATGGGGGTTTTTAAAACCCGTGCGATTTTGCAAATTTTAGTAACTATTTCGACGCGTTAACCATGGCCCCCGGGCAACTGAATTCGCTAGGTTATTGGAAAAAATGGCAAAAAACAAAATGCTGCAAAAAACCAAAATACGAAAAAAATTTTGAAAGGAGTACAAAATAGAAATTGAAAGGAGTAAAAACATGTTAAGGAATATATTCCTCTACATAGACGAGTTGAGTCCCCTAAAAACTTTTTAGCAAGATTATTAGGGACCACATAAGTACTAAAAGAGCTGAACTATTTTTCGCCAAAAAAAAACACTTCAGCTGCAGGCTATGCTGGGAAAAACAAAGATTCAGAGGAGCTAGTATCTATTAAACTTCTTCCCAAGCCTTTTCAATCAACACATAACTTTATATAATGCATAGCGATTTTAAATTTACTGTGTTTATAAGAGTATGCAAAGGAAAAATAAATATAGAGAGATATCCATCTTATGGAAGCCATTTTGCGACCATCTTGAAAATGGCGGTCATTTCGATAATTTAAGATGGGACCATAACAAAATTCATCAACTTACGATCCTCAACGAAAAGTGCAATGTTTGTTGCTTTTATCGCAAAGTAAATTTTATTCACCATATGGTCCCACTAATATAAAGCGTTTACACGAGTAAAATGTTCGTCTATCTAACAATCAATGATTTGTTTCAAAAGCGAAATTTCATTGCTGTACAGTGTTATACTTTTTGATAAACGAGGTGTAGAATGCGGCATATATTTCTGACAAGAGATCAAATAATTTAGGAAAAACCTATCCACTGACAGGTTTTGTTCTCAGTTAATATAATAGAACAAGTAAGAAAATTTACAATCTGTGCCGGTGATAAAAATGTAAACAGTCATGTCTTTAAATCGTGATTTATTGTGACAGAGCCTCTACAATTACTTTGAACAACACATAAATGAGCACGTACATCCAATGTTCATCATCGTAAACTAAACATTGTAACTGATGATACGGCAGTGTCGGGTTTTCTTTGCGCTTTTATTAATTGTAATTGCTGTTTCGTTTTAGATCATCTACATAATCTTTAGTTAATCGATAACATTAAATAAATTCCTTCCGATTGCCGCCCTAGTCAGGACCATAATGATAAAGATATATTCCCAAAACATTATTAAATAGTGCTGCTATCATTTATTATTTAAAACATTGAGATGGATATATTTATCTGAATATAAAGCTATAAAAACACCACCTCGCATATTAGCTCTACTCATAACTTATCTGTTCTGAAAATTGAGCAAAAACGTTGATTATGTACATAAACGTATATCACTAACAACCCACATTACCAGTTAGCCATTACCGACCTTAATGTCATTAAAGACGGATGAAATTGATGATAAATTTCAAGTTTAGTCCACTAGCAGACGTAATTATAATAGAGATTTATAAAATACATTCTCGCTATTTGCTTGATTTTGTTGTCAGACTGATAAGGCAATGCTAGAATGAATTTACATATTATAATAGATTGATAACACTTTATTAATGAAAAAGAACCCAAGTTTCAGACATAATTATCGCCCGACACTGAATATTTATGGCTTCATTTTTGTGTACCTGTATGTGAGAAAACAAGTTAATGCGAACATGTTCAAACTTTAAAGATATACTACGCTAATACTTTTAATAGAAATTAATTGAAATCTAGAAAATTCTTCCTGAATATATCTTATATGAAATTGTTAATCTATGAACTATGCCTAGGAAGCTGCATTTCCTATTACTTGTCATATTAATTTGATAATTATATTCTTATAAAAACTTCAAGTTTTTTTTCATGACGCTAGGTAATCAAACTATGATTACATGTAGTGTGTAGAGTTTAATGCGTTACATAGTGTCTCTGTGTGTATGTATTTAAAAGATGCTTTTTTAACAATTCAAATGAAACAGTATTGTAATTATTAGATTTTTTCAAATATCAAATTTGAGCATAATATATCTTTTAGGTTTGGAAATGATCAATCCATTTTTGATTAATTGGCTTTCCTTCTGACATTACATTTTAGTATCTTCCGCATTCCTGTTCTCACAATGTCTACCATATAATTGTCATTACAACCATTAGGTGTTGTTCAATAAGTGTCCACGTTTTATTGGCAATCTGTGCTACTCATTCAAGAAGTTATATTACTTCTGTAATCCGATAAAAATGTTTTATACTTGCTTATAAATGAATCGTTATTGGCAGCCAGTTGAAGACAAACCTTACTGCTTGATACTGAGCTCTTTGTTTCTGGTTCTACTTTAACTTTAAAATTTGAAAGTAGAAACTTTGGAAAAAAAAATTATGCCTTTGAATACTTCATTGTATTATTTGTCCTATAGCGAAATCAAATCACATAAAAGAATAATAAAAGTTAACTAAAGATTTGTTTTATCCCGGAAAATTGTATAAAGGACATCTTGCGCTTATATATTTTATTGCTATTGTATAATTGTAATGTTTGAAATTCTCATCTTATTGATCAATATTGAAATAACAATCTTTCGTAAATAGTGATTTGGCTCAGTTTTGTATTTGTGATATTATTTAGTTTTCGGCTTTTTAGCAAACTGATGACACAATAGGAGTAATGTAGTTACAAGTTTAAAATATTTTATGAGCTATGTGTTACATAGAAAATTTTGCAATCCTTACACTTGTATTGTATAGCAAACTTTTTTTGGCAACATTTTTTTTATTGTTTATCATGCTTTTAGAGTTATGATCTTCTTGTCTACAGAAAACTAATCTTTGTCAGGAATGTGACCAAATTACTTTAAAAAAAATTAAACCCGAGAAATATTGTTTTGGATAACAGACACAAGTATCCACACATAATTGTCCAAACACTGAATAATTATATGTCGTCATAATAATTGTGTAAGCGAATATAAAAATGCAGTGACATTGAAAATGCCAATTTATTTATTGATACAGGTCACCTGCCAATTACAACAATATATACATTATGATATACCGTTAGTTTTTTTTTATAATGCAAACATTTAAAACTTTTAAAACCTTTAAAACTTTAAGGTTTGAGAATATTCAAACTCATTGCTAATGAAACTGTTGTCGTTTTGACTCTTACATTAGGACACGTTTAGTGTCTACACCATTCTTGTACTCACAATGCCTTTAATACTCCTGTCAATAAAGTACATTTCAATAAGTTTGGCAAAATGTACTGTTCTTTCTAGGACACAAATTACCTCTTTAATCGGATAAAATAGTTTATACCAGCTGACGATTAAGCAGTTAACGACAGACATTTTAGGACAATTCTTCTGTCGAATATGTGTCAAATTTTGCTTCATATTTCGATACTAAAACCAAAAGTAAAACAATTTAATTCAGTGAAGTTTGTTTTAAAACATGTACATTTAAAAGTTTGATGTGATGTAGAAACAACTATCAATATAGATACAAGTAGTGTTGCAATTAATTTGATAAGTCGCAAGCATTGTTAAGGTTCCTTTTCAAATATTCAACAGCACGTTTGTGTTAATATAAAATTGATCTGTAACTTAAGCTTGCTTATCAGATATCGCCAAGTCAAGTCAAGTCAATTGGAACTTTGCAAACTATACAAACTTATAACATATATTGTAAACATGTAGTTCACAAATACATGACTTTCATGCGAATAATTTTATTTATCTAAATTATTCTATGATTTAGTCTTTTTTTATATGGAAAATTGCTTTTGACTATTGCAGGATTTGAACGAAATATGATATAGCTCACTTTGTTAAAGAGAAACTTTATATTAATTAAGATATACTTTTGAAATAATCCATTTAATTTTCTTGAAAAAGGAAATTTCCAAATATACTCTAAATAGGTTTTGGAATAAAACCAATACTCTATAAAAAAGTTTTGCTTAATTTCTTCCTCTGTGAAAACGCATAGTTGTCGCTGAAATCCGATAAGAGATTTCATATGTAGACAAATATCAATTGCCTCTTTAGTTACATTACAATTATAGGCCTTTATTAGAAAAAACAAGTTACCAGAGAAAGTTGAATTGATCAGATTAGATGTAAGACAACAACTAATAATATAGAACAGTTTGAAGCTTAGTCGTTTTCTATTAGTTTTGATTAACCTGTTTCACATAAAAAGCAATTATACGAGTTAAGTTACATGAAAGTTATCTTTATCTGTCTTATATACATAGGTCTTGCTAGAACTAGTCTTTGTGTATAAAGTAAATAACCAGAGTGTGATTTAAACATCAGGGTACACTTATGCACACACCATTTGCATAAATAAAATAATAAAAACATTCCTAGATTTTTTAACTTTGTTTTGTATATGTTGAGTATAACTTACAGGTTTATTATATTAATTGTTCCTGCTTTTTTCCCGATTTAAAAGAATTTACAAAAATCTAGTATAGATATGGGTTTAAAATTGCTGATTAAACTTTGTAAATTTATATTTGTTTAATGTTTTTCATTTGTTTAAGTCAAAAGAAAAAAAACGTACTGTCTGCTGATATTACATTTTTTCTTTTACGTATTTAAAATATTAAGTTCGAAAATAAGTTTAAATGTGTCTTAGAAACTATGTAATACTTTTATATATGAAACAGAAAATAAATATATATATAATTTTATATAGTTTACTGTATATTCTATAAATATAAAACAGGTATGTTTAATATACAAATGAAACTGCTGACTCCGTTTTCAGGCATTATAAGAACGACGAGCTAAAAAACTTCTCTTTATAAAAGTTTATCACTATATTGCAGTCAATATTGGAAAAGGGTTCCGAATTAGTGCATTGTTCTTTCTTTTCATATTATGTATAAAAATCATAGCTTATTCATCCACAACATGTATAATTATCTTATTTAAAGTTTTGACTATATCTTTGAGTAATGCTTAACAAGAAATAGTATGGGAAAGTGTAGGATTCTGAGGTGATATAAGTACATGTTTTTTTTTTACATTCATTTGTTTAAAATCAACATTAAATACGTGCAAACAATTTGATATATGAGGTAAGAAAAACACGCACTGACATATAATTCTGACAAAAGATTAGGTAATTAAATAGTAATTTATTGTGACAGAGCCTCTACAATTACTTTGGCCAACACATAAACGAGCACATATATCAAATGTTCATCATCATAAACTAAACATTGTAACTGATGATACTGCAGTTTTTGGGTTTTCTTCTCGCTTTTATCCATTGTAATTGCATATTTCTTCTAGTGAAACTAATTAAAGTATAACATCAACATTACATTACGTTTGTATTCATCTATACAATATAGACTTTGTAAATGCAAAGAGTTTAAAGGCAATTTTAACAATCAGGGAAAAACAGAAAAAAGAAAAGAAAAAAAAGTACAACAGTTATTCTGATCGGCGTGGGATGCAATTTATTTTGTGCTTCCTCGAAAAATTATACCATTTCTTTACCATTATTAGTCATTTTAAATACATGTTTAGTTTTTCTAGACAAGCAAGTTAAACTGTATAAAAATGTTCGTATTGCGGTGTAAAACAAACATTTGAAAAACAAAAACAATTTAATATTTATTATACACTGAATATCACTGATACCTGACCTTGTCCGATCCCAAATGTTAAAAAAAAAACTTAATGTAGCTGCTTCATGATCGTCCTTAAAATATATACATAAAGGATACAAATTATTAAACAAGTATCTTTATCATATATATTTAATAAAAAACATGAACATCACAGCGAAACATTATTAACATTGTTTTATTTCATTTTTTTCAAATACAATTAACAGAGAGCGTCAATATATTTGTCTCAGAACACTAGAATTTAATTGTAAAAAGTTTGCTTAAATTTTTGCCACCACTTTGAATATTTCGTTTCATTATTTGTTCTAAAAATTACAGAATAAATTTCTCATAAATGGAACTTAACCAAAAGGCGTGTTTTATCCAGGCAGAATTGTAATACGCACATCTAACATTATTTTGATTGCTATTCTATTTCCTTAATGCTTCAAATTTGCAACTTATATCTGTTTTAATCAATATTATATTTCTTGTGAATTCTCACATGGGTCGTAAATGTTGATTCGAATCTGTTTTCATTCATTACATTACTAAGTTATTGGCACTTTTAGAAAATTGATAGCACATTTTGTTTCACAAATGTAATAAATGAAATTTACAAATAAAATTGAATTAAAATATTTTATGTTCTCTGTATAATTCCAAGGTTTGTATCAATAAGCATGAAATTTGTATTACAATGTTTCAGATTGACGTGTTATTATTTGAAAACCAAGATAAAATTACATTATTTTATGTATTATAAAACCTTTATTATGCGTAAGGTACATCCAAAGTGTATATTACATACGTTATAATAAACTCTAACACGCTTCACTTTCTCTAAGTGCATTATTACACGATATATATACACGGCATATAAAGAGAATGCTTACACGTTATGTGACGTTAGATATGATGTCAATTAACCAAATGATGACAGGACAATTACTTATACATGTACACTCAGTGTTGTTCAATGCAGACTATCAGTTCTCTTTTTCAGTTGCATGTTTGAATGGAAACAAATATTTATTTTGTTCATATTGCTCAAATGCTTTGTTTTGGAAATATATATCAATTCTGAGTGCATTGTTGTAGAATAATGCACGGTTTGAGTTCAAATGCGTAGTAATATAATCACGAAGGCCAAATAATTACAAAGCATTTGAACGAAAAAACGTGCATTATTGTAGAAATGGAAATAAATATTTATTTTGTTCATATTGCTCAAATGCTTTGTTTAGGAAATAGATATCAATTCTGAGTGCATTGTTGTAGAATAATGCACGGTTTGAGTTCAAATGCGTAGTAATATAATCACGAAGGCCGATAGGCCTGAGTGAATAATTACAAAGCATTTAAACGAAAAACGTGCATTATTCTACAATAATGCACGAAGAATTAATATCTATTTCCATTCTAACCCGTCAAGAAAAAATATAATTATTATTATAAAGTTGGACTTTATGTTTGGCGGTTAAATTTGTTTTCGCCTCAGAGTTTCCAATAGAAACGTTCTTTAAAGGCTGTTCCAGTGGGTTGAAAAAACTGTCGCTCAATCTACCGTGTGTAGAAACATTTTCAGATGGTGATAAAACTTTGTTTGTTTATTTTATTTCACTCTATATTTTTTCAAGCGAAATACAAATAATCAATTGTGGAATAAATGTAAAACTTAACTCATCTGCGACATTAAAATAGCGTACTTGATTTGATTGTTTTGCACGTGCTGTTTGGCGCTACATTGTGACGTCACGTAAACAACACTTAAAACGTCTGTACAGCGTTAACGACAGAATTAAAGATATTGGTGTTCGGATTCATTTTCTTAGTTAGATAATTTTCTTTCATTCTAGATAGTTTTCACAACAAAATTCTACAAAAAATGTTTTTAATTATCAGATGTTTCAAACAAAATGGCGCCCTCAATGTGAAAATACACAGGGAGATAATAAGAACGGCGAGTGCATTGTTGTAGAATAATGCACGCTTCGGGCCTTCTTTGCTTATATAGAAAAAAATCCGATAGTGTTAGAATTATTAATAACTCAGGTCTATATTTCTGTGCATTTGAATTCGAATGATAAAATTACAAACATTTAGAAAGTTAAATAACATAACAAACAAATTAAGATGTGCAGTCTACCAGCCTAAAGACGACTTTGGTTAACTTCTTTCTTCTTATGTGAATTATAGCCGGCATTTTTAACAAAATTAAAAATGAAATGAAGTATTGCATTTGTGAAATTTAAGCATTCTTTCGAAAAGAATTTTTATTCAAATTTAACATGACATAAATTGGCATACACTTATTTTTTATACTTTTGTTTTAAGTTTTAATGATTATCTAATAATGTAAAAGTCATGTCCTTTTAATAAAAATGTAAACCAGTAGAGCGTTGTAGGGTATATGTGAACCATCGGGTATTTTGGACCGCATCTCATTATCATCTCATTTGTTTAAAAGTCGGAAACATTTTAAGCATACAAATATTGAAACGACAAATGTCACGGTGACCTTTAAGGTTAATACTTCCGGTCAATTGGTCATAATTTGTTAATTATGCTCTATTTGAGTTCTATTTTTGAGGGAAACGAGCTGTAACAGCTCTGATGTCATTCACGTCTTGCCTTATCAGACTGACACACAAATAAAGCAAATAGTCGGGTTATATTATATAAATCTCTATAATAAATACGTCTGTAACTGGACTAAACCAGTTATTTATCATCAGCTTTATTCGTCGTTAATGACTTATTTGTCGGCGATGTCTGTACTCATAATGTGGTTGTTAGTGATATAAGATTAGTATATATGTTCGGGAATAGTGAAGTTGTATTTTTTTTTTGTTTATTCCAGTCAGAAAAAAATCCACAATTAGAGCTAGTGTGCGAAACAATTTTTCAAAATTGTAGATGGCCTAGTTGTTAAAATGTTGTTATCTCAACCCAGGGATCATTGGGTTCGAGTGATGCCTACACTTTATGCATTTGTTTACAAACAGTAATAAAATGTTGCATACAATACATAGCATGTGTATTTTGATAAATGCGGTAAAGAACGCACGCTGGCATATATTTCTGACAAGAGATTAACTAATTTCAGGAAAAATCTATCCACTGACAGGTTTTGTTCTCAGTTCATATAGTAGAATAATGTAGCAAATTTACAATCTGTGATGGTGATAAAAATGTAAACAGTCATGTCTTTAAATCGTGATTTATTGTGACAGAGCCTCGACAATTACTTTGAACAACACATAAACGAGCACGTACACATTGTAACTGATGATATGGCAGTTTCGGGTTTTCTTCGCGCTTTTATTCATTGTAATTGCTGTTTCTTTTTAGATCATCTACATAATCTTTAGTGAATCGATAACATTAAATAAATTCCTTCCGATTGCCGCCCTAGTCAGTACCATAATGTTAAAGATATATTTTCTAAAAGTAGTCCCAAAACATTATTAAATAGTGCTGCAATCATTAATTATTTAAAACTTTGAGATGAACATATTTCTCTGCATATAAAGCTATAAAAACACCACCTCGCATATTAACTCTACTCATAACTTATCTGTTCTGAAAATTGAACAAAAACGTTGATTATGTACATAAACGTATACCACTAACAACCCACATTATTAGTAAGCCATTACCGACCAAAATGTCATAAAGGACGGACAAAATTGATGATAAATTTCAGGTTAAGTCCACATGCAGACTTACTTCTAATAGAGGTTTATATAATACATTCTAGCTATTTTCTTGATATAAGTGTCAGTCTGATAAGGCGGGGCTAGAATGAATTTACATATTATAACACTGATTGATAACACTTTATTTATGAAAAAAAAAAAAAAACCACAAGTCTTAGACAAAATTATCGCCCTT